>NW_024498751.1:0-215141 GCF_017590055.1 Onychostruthus taczanowskii
GAATATGGAACTTGGAGGGGAAGATACGCACTTTTTTTTGGTTAAAGAAACTATTTTATCAGACTATCTATATCAAGCATGTTGGATTTCTGTTAGCATTGTGATAAATGACTCATTTGGTTTGTTCAGGAAGAATTACACTACGTCCTGGCAAGGACTCTGGACCTAATTTAGAATACCTAATACTGCAATCTTAAGCACCACCAACTGCATCAAAAATGTACTAGATAACAGAGTCTCCTTAGCTCCTCACAGTGCATACACCATAGTGATCTGAATAGCTATATTAAAAAAGAAGGTGGTTGGTAACATTGTGATCTTTTCCATTACCTCACACTTGTACGCAAATCTTTGTATTACCATTGTAACTCTGTGTATAAAATAAACTGCCTCTGCAGCTTGGCTTCCAATATGGGCTCCATACTGACACTCACAGGTCACATAAGTATTTGTTATGCAGCCAGCCTCCCTACAAGCTGAGTGCAGGCATGTCTTTATAAGACTGGGCTTACATCCTTATAAATTCAATACATTTCTGTTTGAATTTCACTGTATCTTGCCTATTGTCACTGTGCAAATGGATACTTCCTGAAAAATGGGCTAATGCATCCATGACATGATCAAGGAAGAGAGAAGTTCAGAAAAGTTAAAAGTATTATAAGTAAAATACTGGCTTAATTTGCCTAAAAAAACCCCCACAAACCTAACAAAAAACCTCACAGTACCAAACCCCCCAAAGAACCAATGTACACCCCCAACAAAAACCCCACAACAGAAGGATGTTATTACTTACCTGTATTCTTGATGCTGAGTTTATTTATATCCACTACTCTATCTCCTCTAAGACACTCAGACAACATTGTAAAAAGCATCAAAAGAATATTATGGTCACATCAAAGGAAAAAACTAGCTTATGCCAAATGTTTCTGCCCACATCAAGTGCAAGACATTACAGGAATGCTCATGTTACTGTACTGGATTCTTAATCTTAGAGTAAGCATTACAATCTTCCAAGAACAGGCTGGCCATAGTCTATAGCTCCTGGTTATTTACCAAAGAACTCCTCTGTACATGTTAAGAAAACATTAAAATGCATTTTTCAAGTAAATTCAGGTCACTTTGCAATGCAGTAGCTACAAAACATTTATTTTTTAAATAAAAACATTTAAATCATCAGGTTTTGTAAAACAGTACATCAAGTTTTTATCTCAATCTTTGTAGTGTAAGCACCTTCAGTTTTATGCTAAAACAATCAACATAAATTATTATTTGGTCAGGCTATCAACCTACATTGAAATAAATATCCTTTTAACCAAGACAGGTCACTTAATGCATACCAGATTTCTGTACCTTGACAGGAAATTTCTCTGGTGATACATGAATTACAGACTGAAACCATGACTGAAAGAATTGTTTTTCTTTTTAATTGCAGTGAAGACTGGCCTATAATTTTAAACTATAAAGACAATTATAAAGCACTACAGACTATAGCTTAAGAAAGATGCATCACGTCAGAGAAATATTTAAGATGGCTTGCCTAAACTGTCTCAGAATAAGAGCTGGAATACAAACTCCTAAATTACTTAGAATGCACTTAGAATGTCCGTATCATATCATTTTTAGGCAATCTTATGGGAAATGGTTCATTGAACAGGAATAGAAATCTGTTTAATTACAAGAGAGATAAGTCACTAATTAATGAAAACAATATAGCTCAAAGAGCTTTTTATGCTGATACTCTTGATTACAAAACACAGGGTGCAAAATTCAACACTTGAAATTATATAAACCTTAAAAATACAGAAGTTTACAAGTCAAAATACTTCAGCACCTGAGATTTTCCTGTAGAAAGCCAAATAGAGATACTTTCTTCAGAAACATATAATACAATCAGCTCCTTTTCACTCAGTATTACACACAGGAATAATTGATCAAGAAAGAGTTGAAATATACATAATGCTCAAAAATTCTAATTAAGCCTTGAAGGTAAATGTGCTGTTAATCTATACTCATTATTTGATTAATGACTTTATTTTAAAAAAAACATTTTGTATTAAAACTGGAACAGACAATCTATTAAAGTGTTCTGATGAAATTAAAGTTGAAACAGAAGACAAAGAACAGTATGTGATTTGAATCATGTTGACAGAAACCTAGGAATACAGCGACAGAAACAGGTTTGAAGAAAATGCAGTAACAATCTGCTATGCAAGCATTTAGATTTACAGAAAACTAGTGGTTCTGTCTTTACTTTTGGTAAACTAATACTTTAAGGAAATTATTTTCTATTTACACTTTGGGAGGTGGGAAGTTACGTTTTCTGGGTTCTGCTCTGTGTCATAAAGGCTTCATGATTTTGTTTGTATAATTGTATGCCATCTTCAAGGTGGACACTGTAGTGCATACAGTCTTAGAACAGAAACTTTCTTTTTTAATCCCTTGGATTTGAAGCTTTAAGCAACTGTGTATTCTATCTGAACTCCCAGACCCCAAAGTAAAGGAGAAGAAAAGATTTAAACACAAGTCTTAACAAAACAGCATTCGAATGGGAACACAGCATTTTTAGTCTAACATTATCTAATTTTATTTATGAAAACTATTTAAATGTCAATTGAGCTGCAAAATTAAGATTTCAAATACTGGAAAATGGGGGATGTTCCTTTAATTCTAAATAATGCTTTCATCAGGCAAAGTATACTGTACATTTGGTTTTATTTAATAATTCACTTAGTGATACTGTAAAAAATTAAACTACCAGTGTTATCAAAGCTAAATTCCTCCCCCCACAATTAACTACTTGGAATTTTCTGGAAACTTTCTATCACAGAAAACCAGTCAAGCACATCTGTTTCTGTCCTTTGATTCCTAAATATGAGTAAGCAGGCACTCAGTAGTACCTTAGGAAGAAAAGCTACAGAGATTATACTGAAAAATTTCACATTAAATTATAGCAGTTTTAAAATTAAGTGCAATAAAATGCACCATTGGCTCACTTAAAACCAATTATCCTTAAAACCCACAAACTTTCTTCAATACAAGGTGCAGCAGAGTTTAAAAAACAAGAAGAGGGACAAACCCCTCCAACACAAACAAAAAATTAAAACTCAAGAATATTGCTTTCAGTGCAAACACTGTAGTCTTCAAAAGGTTAAGAGTACAAATATTTAAGTTCCAGTGTATCCTTACCTACAAGGAATGTTGTTTCACATTACAAAGTATGTCAAATACCTTTACTCCAATCGCAATACTGAAGTTTACCCTCTCAAATCGATATGGTGGCTGAAACTGAAATGTTTATACAAAGAGTGTAACTTTCTGGAGAAACTAAGAAAGCTCTCATAATATCCAAGGGCAAAAACTGCAAATTCAGCTCGTGGTTCTTAACCAATTTCAGTACCAAATGCCTGCAAGCAACCACTTCCTTAATGAGGAGTGAACAGAGCCTCCTGTACCTGCACCTTAAACCCCTTGTCCTTCTCCCTGACCCTACAAGCCACAGAGGCAAGCTGCAGACCACCACTTCTTAGGTGAAACTCTTCTTGACAAAATACAAACTTGCTCTATATGTCATTCATTTTTTAATGTGTGAAAGTTAAATTTCTAGCAAAACCTCTCAAACCTAAAGAAAACTTCTGTGACACAGCAGAGGGAGATGGGCATTTTATTTTAATCATTCAAAATATATTTATGAAGTTCACCTAGAATATGATTTTGCAGCATTGAGCTTTTAGAATTACTAGCCGGGATTCCAAGGGACATTTGTAAAAGGCACCTACTACACTTAATTAGCTGCCCATTTTAATAATTTTGGTACTATTTGTCACAGTACACCAGAAAACAGCAGCACAAAGTGTTAGACAGACAAGAATTTTATATTTGTTCCCATTTAAAAGCAAACATTTTTAAAATGAAAGGCACTCAGGACAGAAACTCTCTCTCCAGTTCATATATAGATGGCCGACAAGTTTTGCTCTTCATTCTGCATAAAGGCACAGTACAGTCCCTGTTTTGACCTTCCACATCAATGTCAAGCAATGAGGGCATGTGGCAGTTAGTTCTTTCCTCAGTATCTGGCAAGAGGTTAACATCTGGATGTACATTGCCCTCTGAACATTCAGAGTCTTTAGAGTTTGGTTTAATAATACGTGGAATGATCTGCCATGGATCGATTTTACTTCTTAGAGAAGAAGGTCTAGGCCTTGAGATAGTATTGACAGCGCTTTGCTTTTCATTTGAAACATCACTGTGATTGCTTCTTTGTTGAAAAGATGGGGAGGGCAGAGTTCCAGGAACTGACAGGTCCGGGAGTCTGGAGACATCATTGGTTGAAGCAACTCCATTAGCTAGGGGAAAGAAAGCCCAAACAAAAAAATATGCAGATTTAAACTATGTGACTTACTGAATTCTTTGCCATTTGTAAAACTGTTGCCATAAACACTAGTGGCTTTTCTTCCACCAGAAAAATGAAGAGGTTTGTACATTGTGGGGAATCTCCTACGACAAGACCAGTGGTGCTCAAGTAATGTGTTTGCATCTAGACTCACTCCAGCTGGCAGTCACAATTTACTTTTTATTGCAACAAAAGAGATGTAGACAAAAGCACTAACCCCCCCAATAACTGGATGAATATTCATACTGGAATAAAGACCCATAAAGTCCCCATAAACTTCTCCAGTTATTCTGAAAAATCACACATGCATAAAGTATCATGAAGAACATCACATTTAAGCCACCCCAGAATATCAGTATTAAAATTTAGTTCTTTTCAAAAACTCATTGATCATGAGTTTATCCATTTAAATGTAAACCAGATTTTGAGACATTATTTTGTGCTTAAATTTTTACCATCAGCTTAACTTAAAGGTTCTTGAAAGTTCTTAATTGCCTACCTGTGGTCTGAAAATGGCTCCCATCTGATAAGGTTCGTCTGTGACCCAACATACTTAACTTTGTGGAGGAATCTTTTGGCACATTTTGAGACTCTTGTTTCAGACCAAGACTAAAAGGCTGATTTTTCAATTGTATTGAAAGTGTGTTAGGAACCAGCTGTATTCTTTGTTCTCTCTTACTTTCAGATGTTTGAGATGAAAAGTTGTCCGTGGAACTACATTGACCACAATCACCAAGCACAGTGCTTACAAAAGCATCTTCACTATCAGGTTGAAGCAGGCATTTTGTGGAAATGGAGGGCATAGAGAGAAGATTCACAGTATCTGAGGCTGGATTTAGGGATGGATTACTTGTTTCCTCTTTCTTGTACTGCAGTCGTGTAGGGCTGGCACTCCTGCGGAATTTTGAAGCACGCTGAAATATTCCATCACGCTTCTTCCTCTCATCTTTAGGCAAGAGTTCATCTGGACCCTGCGATTTGTTCAGCTCTCTGATATCTAAGCCCAGGGCAACGGATGCAAGGAGGACAGCACACCCATATAGCACTGAATCAGTCTTCTTTTTGTGCAGGGTCCTGCTCAGACTGTTTGTAGGTGTCATTTGAGGAGTACTGTTTGTAGAACTAGCTGAGGTTCCTTCTTCAAAGCTCTCGTGTTCTACTGTGTTCTCTCCCTGATCATCTTTCCAAAGAGGTAGATTAATATAGGCCTGATTGGGCAACTTAATTGGCTTTGGTCTTTTACTATCCAAACCTTCAGGGATAAGTTTCTTGTCAGTACAGGCACCTGTAAAACATCACAGTATTCTTTAAGATTGCAATTCAACTGTTTAGCTATTGTATGTCTGCATACATATATCATTATTTCCTTTAAAATGCACAAGTATTAACCTTGAAGGATACTGTACAATCCATTTATATGCTGTCAGAAGCTCAGACTCACATTGTGAGTTTCAGAAACGCATCCTACGCTTAAACCTCTTACTGTTTGCAACACTTTGATAATGCTTTTTAAATAACACAGAAAATATTTCAGTGAATGGATTACAGAGAAGTAATTTATTATAGACAAACTGGCTGATAAGATCTAGAATATATTCTTTACAATACTTTCAACTCAACTGAGATCAAAAATCCAGTCAGCCATTAGAAATTTTTGCAATGAATTCATTAGGTCATGGTGGTCTGGAGTAAAAAGTAAATTGGACATCTTACACCTAATGACAAATTAAAAGGAGGCATTATTTGATTTGCATGTGTTATTCTACTATAAACTACTGAATGCTAGAGAATAAACACAGAAGCATTTGAAATTCAAGTATGGTAACTTTGTGTGCAGGGTTATAGTAGTAAGCTAATAAATCTATAAAATTGCTATTTCTGAAGCCTTGATTTATATCCCTACCACTATACATGAAGATTAAAATGCCTTTTTCCAGCAGTGTCCAAGCAGCTTACTATTTCCTCTTCCAGATGGCATGAATCTAGCTGCTGGTATGGACACCAAGTTGTATCACAGACTTTTTTTCCTGACACTGGTAACTTAATTTTCTGAGACAAGAGAATCCACAGTATAGAAAAATGGTGTGCAAACTTTAAAATTATTACAAATATTTTATTGTTACAGCCCATTATAGCAATGGTCATAAAAAGCAACATGCAGCTATTATGCTCCTGATCCTAAAGGGATCAAGTATGTTTTTCCTTGTGATTTTACCTGTAATTAGCATCATGTTGCCTAAAACACTTTAAGATTTGAAATCTACATTTCTGCTTGAAAATTTAGATAACAGGTGTCATTCAAAAAAACAGGGAACTAATATGTGGGAATATATCAGGGCTTACAGGTTTTTAAAAAACTATGCATTTTTGCAACAACATCGTCAATGATTATTTAAATGCCAAGACAATTACTGATTTAGGTTATTTTTAAAAGAAACAAAAAAGTGGTGACTGCAGACCTCATATACAGAGTAGCCTGCAACAAAAACATGGAAAAAATCTCCATGTTGTTCTGTTCACAGACTATGTGTATTTCTTAGTTGCTAATGATGTAAATACAGGGGTTTTTTTGCAGAGGAAAATGGTTGGCAGCATGATTTTTCCTGTAACATTCTGTGTAATCCTTTAAGGAATTCAAGCAATACCATTTATAACATTGAATGTGATCTTAATACTATTATATGGCTACTTTCACTTTTTCAAAAACAGTTCTTACCTTGGTCCACAAATAGTGAAGCTAAGGGCAGACCCTTCTGATTTTTCATTAGAACAGTTGACCAAGGGTTGCTGCCATCTGAAAGGGGTCTTACTCTGCAATAACAATAGTTACTTTGAGATTACAGATCCCATGCTCACATAAACTTTGTGAGAAAACTACTTTCTTTTCAAACTATAAACCTGCAGTACATAACTGGAAAACCTTTCCAAAGGTAAAAAGAAGATGGAGTAGCACTGAATTAAATGATTATAAATGTAAACATGCCTTAATGTCAGGCATTCTTTTTATGATAAAAATTTCATGTCTAAAAAGAAAGCAAATGAAAAATGTGCCTTCACTACCTATTGAACAACCCAGGTTTGTGAAAACCTGTGTGAAACAATAGTTCCATTGTCTCAAAGAAATTATGTGAATATTGGAAGTTTATTAAACATCGTGACTTTTAAACAAACAAAAATAATATAAAGCTAGTTCCAACTGATCGTCTAGAACCAACTCCTGACACAGGTAACTGAGTGGATATCCCTACCAAGAAAAATAAAGAACGGCACTATAAATAATTGTATATACTAGAGAAATAAAGAAAAGTATTCTTACTATCTCTTGTTTTGAACCACTGGAAAACAATCTGTAAGTAAAGCTGTCCAGCTGATTTTCATAACCTTTTCACCCTCTGTCTGCATAAAGGATGCTGCTGGTGTGAACTGTGCCTCACATATGCCAAATCAGTCAGTCTTACTTAATCATGCTGAGCGTACCCAGTGGGGGCCATGCTTGCAATTCCTCAAAATAATGTGAGGAAGGGCAAAAAAGATAGGCCATGAATGTCTGGTATGCACTGGTAGCTCAGCATCCCAGTATGGTCCAAATCTCAAAAAGGCAGAGATAAAGGGTAATAGATAAGAATAAATAAAACTTTAACATAAGTAGATGTTTTTTCCTGAAGATTACGTGGAGGAGCTACTCATGAGTAATGTAATTTCTAAATTAATTAAAAGGCAGGAATGCTTGCTGTAACCAGACACAGCAGAACTTTTTTCGCTCACTACCTACGCCATCAAGAATGCTTTAGTATCATCAAAAAACCAAAATGTAGTAGACATACTTGTCCTTACAATCTGCACGATCCTTTGTTTGAATTGAACTTGGTCCCCATGTACAACCTTTCTTTTTAAAATTTCTCTTCACATCTTCAAACTCTTCTTGGTGATATGTTGTGCTCCTTCCCCAAGTTCTGTTGCTTTCATCTGAAGTTACTGGAGATTGGATTTAAAAACATAAAACCCACACACATAAATACTATTTCTAAACCCAAAATATTTTGACAGAACAGAATATCTTCTGCACTGAAAAACTATTTTGACACCATTAACACACAGGAGTGGAAAAAAATTGACATTTTTTTTCTTTTACTAAAAGCACCACGCAAACGTCACTGATCCAAAAAGATGAGCAAGAAAGAAAAGCAAATTATGAGCTGATGAGAGACCCAGATCAAAGATAAAGCAGCAAAGCAATCACATTTTCCATGCTTCCCTTAACTGAGAACCTTATATTTACGTAATTCAGACAAGTGAATTAGACTGAGCACTTAAGTTCAATGAATAAAATATATTCTGTGGACAACTGGTATCAAAAGAAACAAATGTTCCAGTAGTGACTATGATTAACACTTCCTTTCTCACTACACCAAAGCAAATTATACTTTGAAGCGTCTAGCCTCCATTAAATGCTTAGTCTGTCACCGTCTCAGCTGATAAATTAAACAGAACCAGCACCTTGTAAACATAACAAAATCTTGCCTTTTTTCATAACCCCACAGGGAAGTTCATATTCACTTTTGATATCTACATCTTGCTGGTACACATATATACTGTTTCTTCGGCCATTAGCTGTGTGTGTATCTGTTTTTGCAATCACTGAAGAAAAATTAGGAGAACGTAGTAGACATCTTAGTACAATTGATTTCAGAAACAGAACTGTTTCCCTCATATTTTTATCTTTGGGTCATAAAGCCTGGATCTATAGAGTCATTAAGCATCTTCTAATGATGGGTTTTCATGGTAGGGTTTAAAGGATCCTTTTTCTAGGACCTGACCTGGGAGGGTAGATTTTCACATGCCACTGACTAACTGAAGCATTAGCTTGGAATCATGATGGCATGCTAACAGATATGATGGAGACACCTAGGAGAAAACTCAGTTGCAACAGCATGATAAATGAGGGGGTATTTACATGCCCATGGCTCTGCTTGGTTCTGCTGTTCCTTCACTGTACAGATTCTGCTCTTTCCTCACCACACACCTCACCAGCAAAGCTCACCCTGTAGAATGGCACTACACTTGCCTACCTTACACTCTCATTTTCAACCACATTTCTATGGAATATGTACCTTAGTGGTTTTCCGTCTCCCTCCAAGACTCCTTTCAAAATCAGCAGAATTTATTTTAATAAGAAATTTACTAGATTTTTATTTTAATTTAACATTCAGATTTGAAAGCTGGACTTGCTCAAGACAAAATGAAGCAGTCAAGTAACCAGTTGTTACATATACCTGTTCAAATCACCTGTATTTGAGCAAGTCGTCTTGAAACAAAGACACTTTGAAGTCAAATCAAGATAAAACATGATTGTGGGAAAGGAAATTTATTTTGCACAGGTGCAGATGGGTGTGGAAGCTAAATTGTTTCAGCTAGATACTCCTGAGATATCTGATAAGCTTTTAGGTAAAAACCTAAGGATCCAAACTCAGAAGCAGATATGTACTTCTTTTAAATGAAAGCCTTTATGTTGTCCTGCATGTTCAAGTCCTATGAATACAAATGCCTGCTCAAATAAAGAAAAAATCCTCAGCAGTACTTAGTGCACATGCAAGGAGTGGCACCACAGTAGCTTACACAAGGCTGTGCAATTAAAAAAAACCCAAAAAAACACAGAAAACTCAAGTTTTCAGAACCATGCCAATACCTGACATTTGCTTCATTTCCAAGCATTTCCTCACAAAGCAAGAGGAATCAAAGATAAAATGAGATTGTTTATACATAATTACGACATTTTACTAAGAAAAGCCTTTCTTTACCATTCTGCAAAAACCAAAGCCAACCAACCAACCACTCAGAAAAAATCCACCACATTTTGAGAACAGGAAACTATTAACAACACAAATACTCTGTCAGCTAACATCTGAAAAAGACTCCAGTTGATTTTCCTTCCATCTCAAATTTTCATTATAAAAAGAAAGACAGGGGTTGTCCACCTCTCTCCTTTATCCACAACATTGCTGACTGTATCCACTGCAGCTCAAATACTGAAGTGCCAGAGAAGACATCACTGCTCCCCTTTAGACATTAATAATGAAAAGGATTTCATAAGGCAGAGGTGTTACAAAGGAGATGAGAGATCTGATTTCTATCCAAACTTAAAACAAAGTGTCAGGCTGGTCTAAAATTCAATCAATCTTTACAGACTAGCTACAGAACAGTATGAAAAAAATCCTCATTCATTCTGATTTCCCCTTCTCCTCATTTATAGCTGGCAAAGCCAGATTCTGAAGTCATCTCCCTCACAGGTGACTGTGCTTGCAAAAGAAGATAGCCAACATCCATAAGCAATCAGCTGGAACAGGTTCCACTGATTTCATAGAGAGAGAAGCTTAAGGCATTCCTCTCTGAATATGGATAATTAGACAATCTACTTTGCACAATAGATCAGACAAATGCAAGCAGTGAATCCTGAAAGAACTGTTTCATCTGTGTATATATCATTCCCAAATATGCTTCTCTGTAATACCATGATTGTATTCCTGGTACTTCCACTACGTGAGCATGAACATACCTTCCTTTCTGTCATCAGTATACATAATAAAGGTAGACCTACAAATGTACCCGCAATTTTTTTTTGTCATTTTTTCCTATCTTCAAAAAACCTAAAGCAAGATTTCTTCTGGATTTATACCTATTTAAAGCTTGATTTTCTTTTGACATAAGAAAGTTGGGTTATTGACTCATTCTTTTATCTTCCCATCTTGCAAGACTCCCTTACTCACTGAATCTTTCTTTTCCTTTATCAACTCCAATACCTAATAAAAATTTGTTTTCTATCTTACTTGGGTTCTAAATGTGATGCTTTGCCTTTTGTCATAATTTTTGATTTGTCATTGTTTTATCCCAGTTTACAAATTGGTTCCCAAGTAATTAAGTAAAGATACAATTTAAAGCATTCACAATCATTGTGAATCACTGAAAATTATTTAGCGTTTTAGCAAGATTATCTCTCCTTTCAAAGAAGCTGCAACTAACTGTTAGAACCAATCAAGGGATGTGGAAATCAGGCAGAAATCTGCCAGGAATCTGATACTACTACCAACACTTCAGTATGTATACGGAACACTCTCTGTTGATCAAATGAGTGGAGACTTACATTGTATAGCTCGAAGACGAGGAATTATTGTGGGGCTACTTGATGGACTAGAGCTGTTACTGTTTAAACTCCTCCTCTTATCCAGATTGGGGGATGCCTGCACTGTTATTTTGTGCTGGAAATCTGTAAGAGAGCAAAACAAATCAGTTTTAATGTTCTGAATAAAAAACTTCACAGAAGAACATGCTACTATACTTCTCAAAGTTACATAATGAATTAGACTTCATTATATGTAATTTATTTATACAGGTAAGAGATAGACATATTAAAAACACTGGAAAACTTTATGCTGCTACATTGTTACAAAAATACTGTTACATTGCCAAATGTAACAATTTAGATTTTGAGTCAAAAACGCAGGACTTCACACCTTCATGTCACAGTCTTGCAAGAGCATGAACACCACCAAGGAGGTCCAAGTGGACCTGATCTGAGACACACCCACACCATAAAGCTGTGATTCTTTTTGCCTGTCACAGGAGGGGCAAAAAAGACCCCTCAGCATTTAATCTCAAATTAATCAATACTCATTTCAATGAGATTTGCCTTATTTTTTTAGCATGTAAATCATATACACCATACAAAAGCAGTAACAAAAAAGTCACATTTATTCATGTCATAAAATCATGACAATAAACTAAAGAAATATAAATATTTATAGCAAAGTAGTATAAAAAGAACAACAAATATTGAGGAGGAAAAAATTTATGAAATTAACCTTAATATGCCACTCTAATACCCATCATCATTGCAATTATATTGTACACTATTCTTGGAATAGAATTGTCTCAAGGACAAGTTCATCTGGATGTTCTTGGTAACAAGGAGCTAACTGCTATTCTGAATGAAAATAATTATTTTATCACTGTTTCAATTTCAATACAAGCAGAACTGGAAACAAAGGACCAAATATTCAATTGAAGCTTGCAACCCAGCATAAATCTAACTAAAACCCATAAATGTACCATGTTTGTCTGGGAGGCTGTAGGGTGACTTTTATCTTATTTGCTCTTATTTTTAAAGTAAGGAAAAATATTTCACTAGTGCTGAAACAGTACTTCTAAATATTACTGCTCTCTTGGTGTCTTTCCAGCTACCAGATAGCTCCAATTTGGTCAGACTTGTGTTAACACAGCATCAGGTTCTTAATGCATTTGTAATAAACTGTCAGACTTGACCTGGAAGCCACTGAAAGGAAGCCTACCAACCCAGGATGCTGATAATGAATTTGAAATAATAATGAAGGCTTTCCAACCATCGGTGAAAACACGAGTTTGTGTAGTGCTATCTGGTGGCAACATTAAAAAAGGCACCTTTAAACCAGCCCCTCAGAACTGAAAGACCCTCACTGTCTACAAACATGCCTCCTTTAAAAATGGGGCATTTTAATGCTTTCATAGGTGGAACAAAATGCTGCAACATTCAAATTATACCATATTTGTAATCTGAAATAATCTGCTGCTGCTATTAATATGTTTTCTTGCAAAAAATAAGGCACTGAAGATTGTAACTGCTGTGTTGTACTTACAACTGCAATAAGCGTGCAGTTTGGACCTACTGCACTGGTACATCCCCAGCCCTCTCAAAGCACAGTTTTTCTGCTCAGTATTTGCAGTTTTAAGGCAAAGAGCACTAATATTTGATCATGTTAGAAAGTTCTGGCATGTAGTAAAAAGTACCTTTCTGTCTGTACAGAAACAATGATAACAAAAATCTGAACTTTGAATGAGCATTACATCAGGTGGCTCTCGTGCTAGTGACCTTTCCCTCCAAATGGGATGGACTTCTAGCTGAATCACTCTTTCAGATAAAATGAGGACTATTTCATGAGATTATGGGATGTGAAAGCTTTTCCTTACAGGAAGGGAGCTATACAATTCTTACCAAACCCTTCTGTGCATTACAGTGGAAGAACCTGACAACAAAATGAAATAGTAGCTAACACTGAAGACACAAACCATGGAAGTGAAGAAGCTGGCATATTTAATTGTTACATATAAAGTGAACTTTAAAAAAATTGCAAACCTGAAGGCAAACTAATTCTGTGTCCATCTTTGAGTTTTAACCGGCTTCTTTTAAACTTCCCCTTCCTCTTCTTTACATTGGGTTTCTCTTGGTTTAACTGGAATATCATGATATTCAGCTCACGCTCCAGTACATCGATCTCGCGTTCCGCTAACTGCTGCTCACGGCGCTTCAGTAATTCTTCTTGAGATTTTTGCTGAAGAGCTGCTCTTGTCAACTCCTCTTCTCGGGATCGAAGCTCCTGTAAGACAAGATTCACAAAAAAAAATTTTAGTAATAATGTGAAGGCAGTATTAAAGGACATAAGAAGTGCACAATAGATTGTATTCCCTGATTTATTTTTATGATGCACTATATACATGCAACATGCCCAATCTTCTGCCGGTCCTCCATTCTGAAAAAACCAAGATTCTGTATTCAGAATCAAGCATTACACAAACTTCCTTTAAACTAATTAACTTGAGTCACTCCACTTAAAGCAGGTAAGCAGTAGCAACGGGGACAACACACGCAATCAAAGATTATCAGCTAACAGCCCAGCAGAAAATGCGCTTCAAGTATTTCACATGATGAGAAGCTCTTGCACAGCATGAGGGCTGCTTTTGGACAGCTCCTACACTTTAACATAAGGCCAATGACCTGACAAATACACAAATTATTGCCTCTATCTTAAATTCTCTAACCTTTCCTGTTTTTCAGCCACGTATTAAGTAGCACTTTTCTATCTAGAAAAGCAATCAGTATTACATGGGGATTAGTGCAATAGGATAAACTAAGTCATAAGACAGCTGTTTCTTAATTAAATCTAGCACATATCTGTAACATCAAACAGCTACTAACCACTGAACTACAGCACACAGACTCCCCAGCCACCACTCTCAGAAGAGTTGCTCGTCTTTTATTATTTTTTAATTTTGCAAAAGGAAAAGCTTTAATAAAGAAGCTAGGTAATTTTTCAGGGTAAATGAATACCCAAGGCTAAATAGCTGTAAACATAGCATCTTAAAATTATCTTTATCTTCAGTTTCCAAAATCTGTAAAAATACATCTGAAATTTAAGACCTCCCTAATTTTAGACTTTCCTTCATAGTATGGGGCATATTACACAGGAAACAGACTTAGAACACTTATAGTCTATATTGCTAATAATACTGTACTGTAAGCATAGGAAAAGGAGAACTAGATGTGACTCATACTAGATATGTTTCTCATGACTTTGTTTTTTCCACATGATTGTGTAAATTCCACTTATTTCAACTCAGAAAACTATCATTTGAAACAAAGCTATGCTAAAAGTTCAGGATATTTAAGAAATTTATTTCTATTTAAAATTAATTCATTTTTACACTATACAATTTTATAATTGGAGTGTTGCTTAGTTTTGTTTGTCTTTGTTTTATTTTAATTTCAGAACTAATTCTGCTCATTGAAGAATTCTTTATTTCATATCATTAAAGCAAAAAATTACTTTCTGAACTGTATTATTTCAGTGTTTTCAAATGAGGGCATGTTCAAATGTTCTTGCCAAAAAGACTATGGATGTCAAAAGACAGACTGGCACTGAAGCAAACTGGTTCAGTGAGAATTGTCTGTTCTTCACAAATATACTTTCTGGGTTTTTTTATGTAGCACACATACACTGCTTATCATGGGTTTAAAATTTAAGTACCATGACTGACAAATTTCATATGGTATACTAATAATGAGCTTGTTTCAACACAATATTCGAAACCAAATTTTTTAGAAGATATTAAATAACTTAGAGACTCCTGAAAATCCTCACTTTCCTCCTCCTCTGTCCACTCAAAACAGGGCAACCTAAAACAAGGGTTGAAAGCAGAAACTACTTTAATCCAGATTTAGAAAAGAGATACTTAAAGTTTAAATAGAGAAGATCTTCATTACTGCATTAGTATAGTAATAAAGGTACATTGGGAGACACTGTTGATTTTCCACCTTTCACAGCCCTCAAATCCAGGTTCCATAAAGCTCAGCAACCAGGCAGAAACTGAGCGCCTGTACTGAAATGGTAGACAGTCTACAGAGGAAGTAAAAGTGTTTCCTCAACGAGAAATTAAGTATTTACTCTTTTCCAAATAAACTAATTAAAACCAGACTTACTGCAATTAGTTAGGCAATGTTTCCACATCACTCTACAATTAAAACACCCATTGTAAGGAAGCTTGGAAGGAAATCTGTATTTCAGTTGCTCAAGAACATTTGTCAAAATAAGATTGATCTTCTCTTTGAGTAGGCGTCACCATCACTCATTTGCAGTAAGCGCTTAAGGAAATTCCTCTAGCTACAGAAGTTCCTCTTTTACAGGAGGAATGAGACTCCATGCAGAGGATTTTTGTATTATTATTATTATTACTATTATTATTTAAATACTTTATAGACATTACTTTCACTCTAGTAGCACATAGCAAAATTGATAATATGATAAATTAAAAAAACCTGCATATATGAAAATGTTGTCTATGTTAAAGTTTTCAGTCTTAGAGAAGTACACCTCATTAGAGTAGATGCCTCTGGAGATGCACTTACTTTAGCATATTAAAAGTAAATTTCATTTTATCTTTTCCCCTACCTAACTGAGCTTAACTCACTTTCACACCCAAAATATGACTTCTCGAAAACCTTTTTACCTGCTTATTTAATCCTAGACTTGATTTAGTCAGATTTAGTCAGATTTTTCTTGGATAGGAAATCTCATACTAGAGTAATGCCTCCAGAAAAACAAAAAATAAACAAAACACCTGAACAGGAAGGCCTGTTACAATTGCTTCCAGAGTAAAAAGAGGAAAATGGTTGGTTAAGCAGTTGCTGGAGGGGCCAAAACCAGAGTTATGTTCTATGGCAGGTTGAGGCAAGTGAAGACAGTAGCTGCTGAGCCCACGGCAAGTAAAAAAGGAAGACTCTACTCTCTGCAGAGGGACTATAACTCAACTGCAAAGGAAGAGACCTGACAGCTCCTGAGGCACACAACTCAGCTCTAGCACTCTGTATGCCTACTGCAGGCAGAGCAGACCACACCACACCACACACTTTACTTACCCACTCCTGTGAACCAAAATGAAGAGGGAAATGCAGAAGGTAGAAGAAACAGTAGATTGCAATATCATTACTTATTTCCTATCTTATGGGTGATCAGTAAATTCTAATACCACTATGCTGATATTACAGTACATATGTAATGTCACACCCAACACTAGCCAGAAGTCCACACACTGCTATTTGTGACATTTGATGAGAACAAGCGAAGGACAAAGGCTACAAACAGTGAGTTGAAAGACAAGAGTTTAGTTCTTGCTTTTGTCAAACTTGGTGACTACATCTTCTATAAAGTTTTTTCACAAGTCACTGCACCTCAATTTATTGTCTTCCTTGTCTACAACCACTTCATGAAAAATAACAGCAAATATATACTAGGATGTAATTATACTGCAATAAACACCTGCAAAGAAGGAATCTGTTTCTTCCAAAAGTATTTCTAATAGGGACTCGAACACACCTGGTCTATTCCAACTGTTATCTTTAACAAGTTGTCTAAAGGAAGATATAAAACTCAGGGTGGTTGAAACCAAGTTGAAGTGAGAAGAAGAGAAAACAAAGAAAATTGACAGTGAGTACTCATTTAGTACAAACATATTGTGAGAGTACGGAAAGAAGATCAATGAGAGAAATCTGAGTAATAAACAAAAGAAACTAGATTTGCTGATTCATCTGTGTGAGTTTGACCTTCTTAATATCTGGCAAGAATATGTCCCAGACGGCAGCATTCAAAGGCATCCATATGATCAGTCTGTTCAGCAAGAAGAGAGATAAAAGCACAATTCCATTTTGGAAAAGAAGCCATGGGATACAGTCACATAACAGGATGAAAGGCTTTTCATTCTCACAGATGAGGAGAATATTCAACAGCAGCTGAAAATTTGCAGTCATAAAAAGTTAGCTTAAGGGATAAATTCAATTTAACTGATACATGCAAACATACAAGGAAAAAATAACACATTTTTAAAAAGAGCCTAGAGTGTCACATTTACAGATCTACAGCCTCTTGTCTTTGGGGAGACAGGTGTGGATATCTTTCTTTTTCAGCTGTCTGTATATTTGCTTGAGTACATTGGTAAGCAACAATTCAAAAGTTCAAAACTGCTATCTCACATAAACACACATACCCTTCCTCCACTGCCATGCAATTGGAAAAATCAACTTACTTTTTCCTTGGTCCTCAATTCATTAAATATCTGCTGAATTTCCAATTTCCAGTCATCTTGCATGGAGTGGAAAGACTCTTGAGGCATTTCAGTCATAACTGCCCCTTCAATGGCAGTAAGCTGTTCAAGAATTAAGGCAAACGATGGTCGGATATGAGGGTCCTGCTCCCAGCATTCTAGAATTTATCAAAATCCCGTCAATGTGTAATAGCACATAAAACTTGTTGAAGAACTACATGAATTTTAAGTTACTTGCAACTGCATTTCAACTTGTAATTTGTTCTCTTTAACTGCAAGACATCCCCAGTTCTGTCTCAATTTACAGAGGTGACATCTACCTACCTGTATTCAGAGGATTTTTTCTGTATTAATAGTATTTTTTAAATATTTTTAGCAATTTAGCAATTTTCTAAATTGCTAATGAGTGAATAATAATTCAAGAGTTTAATTGCTAATGAATGCCAATAATTAAATGAATTAGCAAAACTAGCAATATTGTACAGAATAAATAAATAAATAGATTAAAAAATTCACTAAACACAAGGAAATAGCCATTAGCAGGCAATGTTTATTTCTCTCTAAAATATTTCTGAAACATTTCTGACACTCATGAAGAAACAATGAAAGAAAAAAGGAATCTGCAATTCTTCCCCTTGGGATTTTAACTTTTATCTTGTATTAATCCATGGTAGCATCCCATAATTTAAGAAAATTTATGCAATTTCAGAGAAGAAAAAAATCTGTGAAATCAGAGCACAAACTGTACTGTTGCTACTGAAAAACTTCTATGCAACACTGCAACACTGTATGGCTCCCTCAGAAACAGCCAATTCTCTCTAACACCAGATTGCTGTGTAAAGAAAAAGAAAATACCTGGTACAGAGCACACTATCAAATGAGGTACTTATTTGGCAACCCATGATTATTTCATGCCCCCAAAACATAACTATTTAAAAACATAGGAAGAAACAACGTGGATACCTTTCATTAGTTTTGCAAATGGTTCAGGGCAGGTGGATGGAATGGGCAAAGTAAGCTTATTGACAGCTACTCCATAAGCCACAGCGAGGCCATCAATGCCACGGTAAGGAACTTCTCCTGTAAGCAGTTCCCACAGCAACACTCCGTAACTACAAAAGGTAATTTTTTAAACAGTTATTTTCTGAGAAAGAAACAACAAGGACGCAAGAAAACACAAACAAGTCCAACCATGTACTTAAATTCATGAGGATTTCCTAGTCAAAGTTGAATTCCTTTAAGTCAGCTCTACTTTTGTCATTGTGCACCTTTCCAGTTATAGTGATTAAGCAAACTGGGTGCAACTTTAAGACTGGCTCACACTCTTATTCAAAATGTAAGCCTGAAGCCACTTCATGTTAGTTTCACATAAATCTAACTTACAATAGCAAGTCTGAATGATAGGAAAACAAGCAACCTTCTCCCCACAATAAAAAATAAATCCTAAATAAAAAGAAATCCTCAGCAGAGCATTCAGGCCATTTCACTTTCCAAATATTTCACAGTAATTTACCTAGAGGGACATATTTTTTCTTTTTTAAATAATGGTAATAAAAATTACAGAAAACTCCCATCTTTATCTGGAAGTTTGAATTTCTAATCCCATTGTGTGTATACGAAGGCCAGGGAACTTATCACTTCCCACTGAAGATGCAACAAGATTGAGAAATTATTTCATGCACACACATGGAATTCCTCCATACTAGAAAAAATCCCATCCACAAAATCCAAACAAAACAACATTGTTTTCAGCAAAAGGTGGTGGCATGAAGAGACCTTTTCTCAGTGTCAGGTACAGAAATCAAGAATCATGGGAATTCCTATTACAGTGACAATAACCATAAGAACTTCTGCAATGCTTTCCACTCAAAGAAGAGCCAGGTGTTGCTTTTGCCTTCTTTAGTTCTGTATGCTCAATGTTCAGCTTGCTCAAATTACTTAAGCCCCTACAAAGGGCAGGGACAGCACAGTGGCTGCTGTGGCTCTAGAGCTCCTATTCTACCACCACTGAAATGGACAGCTTTCACAGTCATTTTTGTGGAAGTGGAAATTACTCCTTTCAGAATGTTAGCCTAAAGTGGACTTTATGACTGGATTTGGTTTTTGTTCCTCCCTTAATTGCCCATGCCCGCTCCATTTCTCTTCCTACCAAGGAACCACTACCTGTAAAACAAAGGACAACCTATTACTGCTTTTGAGTAGTAAAATGAGCAGGCAAAGGAAAAAACAATACAAACTACTGCTCTTGCCCCTTCTCTCCAAGTGTGCAAAGAAACCACCTGCAAGTTTTGCAGGTCTAGACTGAACTCTCCAACATGAGAAGAAAAGCATTCTGCACTGGGAAGTGAGGGCTATACACTCCTTAGGACTAGAAATGACACCTCAAGGGGAGGTGTCAGATGCTACAGGGAGAAGAACACACACCAGTTAAAGTTTTCTATCACTGCCTGCTTAATGAGAAGTCAGTCAGCATTACACAACACCTTACAACATCACCTTAATAAATAATGAAACAGAAAACGACACAATATCAGCACAAATATCAGCAGTACTTTGTTATCTATGGTCTATTTGTCTGAGAACTTTTGCATCTCGTAAAATCTTAAAACTAATGAATTTACAGTGCTAACACTTCATCAAAAGCTGAAGAAAACAGTCTGCACCTGCAGCCAGAAGAAAAAGGAATTTTAAAAGTCTTGAGCTTCTTAATAATTTCCTCCCAATTTTTCTGGTCTAATTTCTGCATTTGTATATTCAAAGAAGGTTAAAAAAATGAATTTCAGTTTGTTTTAAAACAGTCGTATTCTGACAATAATGCAACACTTCCTGTGGTACATACACATTTTATACCTGATGGTGGAATTCTCGTGAACTACAGCTCATTTGTGTCTTTGGAGAAAGCATTAAAAAAAAAATCTGTCAGCAAGTACTGACTGTTCTAAATTCAAGTAATTCCCTTGTTCAGACTATTCCATACGTATTTCAGCATGAACTCTGAAGACAAGCAAAACATTAAATTTAACTAAAAAGAAGTCACCCTTTATAAAAAGTTTGTCACACTATTAGCTTTAGTTACATATACAATTCAAGCCTTTAATCTTAAAAAGCTCTCAATAGCGCCAAGAAGGTGGTTGCAAAGTTTTAAACAGGCCAACACGGTAACAGCCTTTTAATGAAAAGGCAGCCTTAATGCCAAGTACCAAGAGCCAGCACTACGGGGGGAAAACTGCAAGGAAGAAGCCTAAAGACATTATGGTCTTGATACACTGGAGTTTTTAACTACTTCAGCATAGTAGTTTTTAACTACTACTAGGGAGGTACTAATCTGCCATTATCTAGGAAAACAGCTACTTGTTAACTCTTTCAGCTACACAAGTAGCTGCTTAGTGTATTAAATTTCAGCAGCTCACATACAATTGTCTTATACTTACAGCCTGAGCTTCTAAGAAACAGCTTTTTTTAAAAGAGCAAAAACCACGTCCCTTTCCATCACCAGCAAAAGGCAAAGCCACAACCATGTAATTGAAATACATATTTTTAAACCACAAAAATGAATACACCTCCAAAATATGTTAAGTATTTTCATTATTAAAATTATTTTTCCTTCAATCAAATGTGATTTAAGCCTTACTATATCTCACTCCAGTGAAAACTTGCTGATTTTACATATTTTAGGAGGTGAAAATCTGAAGGTAAGGTTCTCGAAGATTATTTTACTCTACAATCCATGCTCTAGAGCAGAGGTTTCTAAACACTGCCACATGAATCACTTCAAATTTATACAAATGTTCCAGGCAAAAGCAACTGCTAATTCTGCTGTACAGTAGATGCTTCCTGGCTTTGACAAGGGCTTGTAGAACCAGGACACACATTACTCTAAAGACCATTGCTGAAGCACACCATCAGCACTTGGAAATTTGTGGGCATATTTGCACTTTCAGGCTCCACACAAAACCTGACACACCACTCAGAAATGTGTGATGATTCATGGAAGGGTAGGGATGGAAGAGTAGAATTATTGTTTGGGAATTTGGAAGCATGTGCCAGAGTAAAATAAATACAGTAGTTGAAGCTCTGGTCTGGAAAGCAAAAGGATACACGTGCAGAGCCTGGAAAGCACTAGTTTTGCTACCTAGGATGACACCTGAGAACATACAGCCTGGAAGGCTCTGCTTGAAAATACTCCCACAACATTTCTGAGCACTGGCAGATTCTGGAAGACAAGCTGGAAGTGTGAGTTGCCTCAACTTGAGCAGCCTCAATTGCTCTTTTTTTCCCTAATAAGAGTTCGGCAGATTTCATTCAGAGCCTCAGCACTAAGTATGTGTAACTGAGGTTTAGAAATTTGCTGAAACACACTGTGTTCTTGTCTTACAGAGACCCATATACTTAAATTGGTAACCTGAAGGCTTTTTAAAACAAAAACCACTCCCGTAACCAGGATATTCTTTATTTGCTTTTCTTTTAAAGAAAGAATAAAGATAAGCAACAGAATAGATCAAGGTGCAGTGAGCAGAAAATGTTTAGAAGCTAAGAAGGTCTGAACTATACTGCAAAACACAGCCTTTCTACTTAAAAACCTCTCCTGTTAGACTTCCATCATTGAACTAAATACTTACATTTTTACAAGAGAGGCGTGCAGAAGAGAAGGCGAAGAAGAGAAATACTGTAGGTTCCAAAAATGTAAACTAATGTTGCAGCAGAATATAAAATAATTGCACCAAAGCATACCCCCTCAGATACCTAAAATCACAGCAACAAGACTGGACAGGACCTGTAATTAAGCATGGAATACAGCTGATTAGGGAAACGCCTACACCCAACCTCCATCCCGCAAAAGAAAAAAAAATTAAGAAAAAAGTAAGAAAGAATGGAAAAAAAAAAGTATGAGGCCAAAGATGCTTCCCAACTGGGCATCAACTGAGACTAATGCAAATAGAATTGGTTCCAGAGACAAGACAAATGAGAGTCACAAAACAGCAGTGCAGATACAGAACCATCACGAGAATACCAAAAGTATTACTTCATGCTGTAGAATATCATGCATTTAAGCAAAATAGGACCCTATTTAAGAATTATACAATCCAGAACACACATAAAGCAGCAGAAGAAAATAGATTAAAGTCCTCCCCTCCTTCCCCAAATAGCTATCTTGGACCCTTCAGAGCAAACATATCAAAAAGAAAGGAAATGCAGACTTTTCAAGGTGGGGCACAGCAGCTTTTAGAGCCTATTGTGCAATCACAGCTTTTCTACACTCACAAACCATAACTAAAGTTTAAATTACCTTTCTACACTACATGTATCCCATACTACACCACTCAAAAATAGCACCAGTAGTGAGAGCCATATTATTTCTATTATCCACAATAACATCTTAAACAAGAAATTCACAAATTTAACACACGGCATTTCCCATGTTTAAAATTAGAGAGCAAGTTAAAACAAATTTGTGCTAAATACACTCTACTTAATCCAGCTACTGGAAGCAAAATCTCTGTAAGTGTAGAAGCTTCAACCTAGTATTAACTTTTACACACAACCACATTCCAGATTCCTAAAAACAGCATTAATTCAAGTTAACACTTGGCAAAGTTCTGGTTTGCACCTTATTATTTATCATATAAGGCAATAATTGGTTGCTCCCATTTTTAAGCAGATTGAGAGTTTTCAGACATCAAATATAAAATAAACCTAGCAAAATGAGATCAATCATACATTAATGTATCAAGAGCATACAGTTATTTATATTAAGACTCCAGAGAAACACTTGGGTATATTCACCAACAAATATTTTAACAGCTTCTCTTCATGAGGGCTTGTTTTAAAAAAAAAAATTCTTTGTTTTCCCTCTTCCTCCCCCAGTTTGTAAGCAATGGATAATGAAAGGTATAACAACTGAATCAGATACTTTAAAATGTGTTTATTTCTTAGAAGAGCTAAACTAGCCATATATTGAGGCAATAACCTAGCAAACCACAAAAAAAAAAATCTCAACACAGTTCCACTGAACATGGTCTTCAGCAGAAAAACTTCTTACCTCCAAATATCACTTCCTTTAGAAAACATGGAGGACTTGATAACTTCTGGAGCCATCCATGCATAAGTTCCTGCTGCACTCATTTTAGTTGTTCTGTGCCACTCTCTAGCCAGACCAAAGTCTGTAATCTTCAGAGTTTTATTACAAATGTCATCATGCTCCATCTTCTCTAGCAATAAAACTGCAAAAGATTGAGTTCGTAAATTAATGCAGTGGCAATAAAAAAATACATTTCTGTTATTAATTTCACATACAACTTGTATTGCACAGATAATTGTATACTTTTAGTGCTGAGAAAATATTATTGCAATTTTTGCAATAGTATTTTTTGCAATTGAATTTGGCCCCTACTCATCTCTGAAAGCCTGTAACAACGGAAAGAGGCAAGGGGAAGGACACAAGCAGGGTACTCAAAACAACAAAACCACAGCTACAAGGAATGGTTAATAGACAATAAGTCTTTTCCTAGCATTCCCCTAGGAAAAGAAACATTTACAAACAAAAATCTATGTAACAATGTTAATGAAGAAAACTAGAGGTAATAATTGTTCAAAGTTTCTCACTACAAGAAATGGACACCACTGGGTAAAACTAGCAGATGAGAATCAAACACGTGTCAGTTGTTCATACAACACATAGGCGAACTTTGCAACAAGATTCTGAACTTTGGAATTCTTGGCATGGTATGTGAATATTATAATTTAACATAGATTTAAAAAGCATCTCCACAAATTCACAGAAGTCAACTTTATATAGGGAATTTATATCAAAAAAGTTAGTTTATTTGCATGAAATCCCTGGGCCACAAATCAGAACAAAGTTTGGAAACTATATGCCAGGGAAATTAGTTTGCCTTAGGAGTCCCCAGCTGGCAACAGGCCACTGGACTTGGTCCAGTCCCTTTTATATTATACACACCAGACCTTCATGAATAAAGAGTAAGTTATCCTTTCTTTGCTGTTGCATCCTACAGTGTCTGAGTGGTTCATGAGACAACATTATTGGCAGAGTTGTAGCACCTCTTCAGGAAACAGTGTTACAAGAACTGGGTAATTGTGTTAGAACTCACAAAGACGGAGACAACGGATAGAAAGGAATCATTTTAACACACCATAATTGAAATTCCACGTTCAGTTCCTCTGTCACTGTTTGAGAGAGCAACTGTCAGTTTTAACTTTCTGTTAAAATCATCTCCTGGGATAAAGACCAAAAATTAAATTACATGTAAGAAGCATAAATGTGTGGTTTCTACCTGTATGTAGAGCGAAACACAGTACAGGAAACCAATTAACAAAAAAGCAGAGGAAGACCTACCCTTCCTTACAGAAGAAAAACAGATGACCTCTCACTTGCAATTGAAAGAAATAATTCTTACTGGTAGAGATTAACTCTTACAAATATTTCAAAAATTACATCAAATCCAGATAAAAGGAAAAGAACCCACATTCCATTTTTAGTAAGCTTCTTAACAGAGCAAAAGAAATGAAGGCCAAAATGGCAGAGACAAACCAAGAGTTCACCAATGAGAACCACCAGAACAGGTTGAATTCATGGAAGTTTTTATACTTTTATACTTGAATCAAAGACCTATTGTTTGCTGTTCCATTTCAAACATGTTCAGCAGAATTCCTGACATTCCTTGTCAGTCAATGTGACCGAAACCAAAAACAGTCAGTCTTGCAAAAGGTAACAACTGGCATGTGACCAAGTTTCATCCTACAAATGGACAACATTTCTTAGCAGTTCAAACTTCCCTTTCCGGCTGGTAGCCAGGCAAACAATACCACACACACATTGCTTAGCAGCTGGGCAGTAAAAATGCTCAGCATAGCTGAGTAGCACTCTGTAAGAGCTTACCTTGGAGTAGCCTAGCAACCTTTACTATAGCATCCTTCTGCCTCTTCCACAGCTTCCTGGCCCTTGCTGGCTGCTAACCTGGGAGAAGCTATTTTATGATCACCAGTTTGCCCTGGTAATTCAGCATCCTCCTTGTTTCCTTTTCCAAACCTTTGTCTATTCTGGCTCCAATATATGTGCAATGTTAAGTTGGGCAAGAGCCAGTTTAACACTTTTGGGTTTACTTCAATATTTTTCAGCCTGTTTATTTTCCACGAAGAATGAAGTTCATACTTACATTCTAGCTTTGCTCCTGGCAAGCACAGCCCAAAATATTTATATGTGCAAAGACTATTTGAAAACAAAACCCACCAACACCCTCAGATTAGATTAGGTATACAGAAATGCAGGAAAATCCTATGTGCTTACTTATTTACATGTAAGTAGGACATAGGATAAGGATATTTATCTAACACCTTATTCATTTTTACATAAACAAAACCAGATACTATATTCCTGAATGATTCAAAATCAAAGGAGATTAAGTTTGGTCCAAATGCAAAACTCTACCATGGATCCCCACCCAAACATTCCAGCCAGAAATAAAAAAAAGACCAAGTAATCTAAGATTATGATATGATTAGATATGATTTCTACCAGCAACACCATTTTCAACTAAATTCTGAGTTATTACATCTCTCTTGTGACACTGCCTTTCAGCAATGAGATCAAGGGGAAAGGAAATTTATTAACATCACAGAGCAAAGGCTTGGGTGACATATAATAGGCACTCCTTGAATATATGAGACAGCACATGCTCAGAAACATTTACAGCAGGGTAACAAAGATATGTTATTTTCAATAATTCCTGAAATATAAATCAACAAGTTAAAGATAAAAGCCAGGTAAGTCAGAGAGAAAAATAAAATGCTATGCAGTAAACTGGTATTAAAAGTGGTAGATAAGATACTTAGAATCATAAAGGTTGGAAAAAATGTCCAAGATCACCAAGTCCCAACCTTTGACCAAACAGCACCATATCAACTAAACCATAGCATTAAGTACCACATCCATTCATTTCTGGAACATTTGCATAGATGGTGACTCCACTACCTCCCTGTGCAGCAAAGTCAGAAGGTAGTGCCCACTCTAAGAAAGAACAGACCATCATACTAAAAAAATATGCAAGTTTGCATAAGATCAATTGTAACATCTACAGCTATAAGGAAGAGATGAAGGAAGAAGAAATGCCTGGCTGTTCCAGCTAACGGAAAACTAGCAAGCTACATGTAGCTGTGCAAGTAGTTAATTCAATTCCAAAAGTCACTAAAGAAGGCTTAGCTCAGTAGAAACAGGGAGGTATCTATAGAATTTTACAAAGCATAATAGCTCATATGAAACACCGAACGACTAAACCTGCACATGCCTGACCAACAACAGGAACTGAAGCAGATATAAAACAGAATAGTTAGGATCTAGTAATGTCTTTTAGCTATAGATAAAATCAGAAGAATTTGTTCTTTTTGCTAGGCTAAACAAAGGTTTAGAGAAGTTATGCGAACAGAAGTTACCTGTACCTAACAACAGAATGCAGACCTACAGCACTGGTGCTCTTAGCACCAGAGAAAATATTTTCCTAGGTGCTCTGGCTAGTCCATCTTACAGGTACACTTTCTAATTAAACTCATTTCTAGATGTGGAGTTACCAGGGTAGGGAATTTTATTGCCTCTTTTCTCCTATCCCTGTTTCGGACCTCCTCTGCAGTGTAAAGCAGAGTTCACTCCTCAAAAAAGTTGCAAGATCCAACACACATTCCTGTTAAACCTAATGGTCCCTGAAATAGTACTGCCATTAATCTT
Source organism: Onychostruthus taczanowskii (assembly GCF_017590055.1). Taxonomy (NCBI): domain Eukaryota; kingdom Metazoa; phylum Chordata; class Aves; order Passeriformes; family Passeridae; genus Onychostruthus; species Onychostruthus taczanowskii. The sequence goes on from NW_024498751.1 coordinate 27,528, forward strand.
TCTTGCTTTCTGTACTATCATTGCTACAACTGAAATATTTTTCTAATGATCTTACCGCACAATGCAAGTATTTAATGGTGTAACAGTATGCAGGTAAGACGTTTTGCACTTTCAGAAACCAAAATCTAACACTTTGCCATGGAGCCAGCCAGTACTTCCCATGTCTGTCCCGAGTCTCTAATCAGAACAGACCAAGCAACAATTCTTTGCCACACCACTATTGTTTCCATACAAGGTGTTCTTAGTCTAGAAAAGCACAGAAATTCTGCTTGAAAAGGAGGCATGGGACCCAGGAAAATCCCCCCTCAAATGTTCCCAGTTGACACTCTTTTTCCTGCATCATTCTCATTCCATCAGTCCCATCTCTAAACTCTCCACATAAGCAGTAAAACTCTTTTTGAGGTGAGCAAAAGCTGAGATATACATAAAGTAGCAGACCAAGTCTAGCCAGAATTGAACAAGTACTGCATTATCTGTTCTTTTGAGCTTCGGTTGAAATTTTACTGGGGAAAAGAAAAAAATAAGCAAGAGCCTACATACAGACTCATAAGCCAGAAATAATAGCACAGAGCACATTTAGACAAACCAGATTCTGGGGATGCACATCTACCAAACTCAGGTACAGAATGACACCCCCAGTGCTACTTTCAAGACTAAGCTAAAAACCAGAAGTATTAATTTAAATTGCAAGCACTTTGTTTAAATCATAATTCTAAATAAAAAGCTTACATTCCTGCCTGAGCTTCTCTCCTTTTTATGTGTTGAAATTAATATAATTTAAAAAACAGTATTTACAGCAAGTCTGAGGGAGGCCTGGACAGACCTTTTAGGCAGGACATCTAGGAAACCTATACCTAGACCTAAGCTCTTAAATGCTACCCTTTTAATGCAGGTTAGTTCCTACGGTGTTAGTTTTCTTTTTGTTTCTAAGTACATACAGACTGTATTTCTCTAACCTTATCTAGCCGAAGTTCCCATTTAAGACAACACTTGAGTTTTTGGGTTTTTTTTAAATCCAAAGACTTCATATAGTTAAAGTCAGTTTTGCTGCATAAACAATGCATTCCAGTGTTTTCAGGTGACTTTTTTCAGTTACCATACATATAAAATAGTTAAGTAGAAAAGGTACTCTGAGAGAAGCCAAGGCAAAGCATGGAACACCTTTTCAATAGTTTAAATGTACTGAATTCAAACTACCTTTGAATACTTAACAAAGAATCATCCTGAAATACTGAAGTCCATACCCCTCCTATCATCTTTGTACTTTCTATTATACCCCCTTTATATTACCTATTTTGTTAGTACTAAAAATAAAACATTAAGCAACCTTATTTTCCCAAGTTAGTAAATTGCTACCAACCATTTCTTGCTACTTTATCTGCAGTTAGCTAAAGAGATTACTATAATGGGTTTTTCAAATATAAGCTATTTAATACCATAGCTATTTAAGTTACTATGATTATAGGTAAGAATCCTACATATCCACCACATTTACCACCATTGATAAAGTCATTCTGAGAGAACACTATAAAGGAAAAAAAGCTGTTATGCTGTACAACTCTACTTGCAAATAGAGATTGTCCAGACAATGCAGATACTGTCTCTGTTCCCCCTGCACCCAGTCAGTTCCCTCTCCAACTGTTTGCAAGCAAATCTGGTTCCTATTAGTTCACTAAATCAACATGCAACAAAACCAGTAGGGTGACCCTGCATCTTTATCTGGGGACTAACAGGCAGAAAAAAACCTTAATAAATGTTGCATATTCAATTAATGAAAGACAATACCTTGCCCATATTAAGAGACCCACCTCCATCATTTGGAACTGTTATTTGGCTCCAATTGTAATTGGAAATTAAAATTTCAACATTGCTTACAGAAGCCATATCTAGGTTTTAAACTGTAGATTTTCACCATGGTGAAAAAAATTAGGTGTGCAAATCACAAATTAAATATTTCAGTGAAAACATTAACTGATCAGAAACTCTTCTGTTTATAAAAAAGATGATACTTTTGTCCATGCAGTACCACTCCTTAAATACCTTCCTTTTCTCCCATGGGCTCACAGGATGGGTTCTGCTATCTCTGTAGCTAGTATCTGTCAGATTGTGATTGTCTCACTGGATTAAGTTCAGAGGTCACCATCAGCAAGGAAATTTTATTCTTTAAATCTGATTACATATGCAGGAGACTTGTTTATTCTATGGTACTGTACTGCTCCTCTATTATCTATGTCTCTTTACAGCAGGCATATAACCAGTTCTTAATTTTCACATTTAACTGAAAGGAGCAGCTTGTTCTTGAATGCATTTCTTTAAAAATGTCCAGCTTAAAAAAAAAACAAAACAACCAACAACCCAAAAACTGTACCTCAAAGGACCCAACATATGCTTAAAAAAAAAAAATCCTGAACAAAGTGTTCCCAGTTGGAAAGCCAAAACAAGACAAGACTTGACAAAAAGTCCTTGACATCATGAATTGACAAATACACATCAACCTCATAAGAAAAGCACAGCCCACAGTAGGATATGTGGCAAAAGAAAAGCACCAAAGGATGAGAATGATTAGGAGTCATTGCCTTCTGGAGAAAATGGAGGGAGAAGGAAAGAGAGGAAAAGGGACAAGAGATTTCAAGAGCTCCAACACACCTTGCGTCACCAGTTTTTGCTTCCCCTCCACTTGTTTAATAACTATCATTAAAGCAACTTTGGACAAATGGAAACTTGAGAGAAAGAAGCAGTTTTAACAAGTTATTGGCACAGACTACAGATGCTGCAAGTTACTTTACTGCATGCCATTTGTGCTTCAATTGCTCTTCAGATAGGTCTGTAACGCAAAACAAATTTCTATTGTGCTGTAAGAGGAAGTACTAGAGGTAACAAGCATTTATAATTAGACATTCAAAGAATCATAATTTAAACACTAGATCAGCAGTAAATTCTGAAAAATGTAGGATTTGGATACTTCATCAGCAAAAAGTCAAAAGCAGACTGGACACCAAACAAACATTCTCAAGTTGTCTTTAATAAAATATTAAACCTAACTCTCCTATTTCAAAACTAAATTTAAGAAAAAACAACCTCATTAAAGTAATTCCTCCATAATTTCACAATTACATGGAAATCAGTCAATACTGAAACTTAGCTTTAAAACTCAAAACACTCAGTTGTGTTCTACCAGAAACTTCCTCACTTATTTCAAGCAGAAATTACCTTCTTCGCTTGCTATTTTTAAAAGGCAAATCTGAAGAAAAAAAACCCCAAAAATAGAAACAAAAAAACCCAGTGACCAAAACGGAGGCAGACGAGAAGGATAACAGTTAGGTGGTGAATTCCTAAGATAATGTTCTAGTTTCAAACGCAGCAGAATAAAGTGGCTGTGAATCCATTCCTTAAAGTACACCACCTTTGTTATGGAAGTGATTTTTTTTTTTAAGGAACTTGATCTTAGTCTTAAAAAAACCCCAAAATATAAGGCAAACTAAAGCTATTACGTTCAAACTGTATAAAAAAGTCTTCGTCAATATATAATATATCAAGTACAGTTTCCTCCAGGAGAAACCTGGAGAAAACATTAATTTCCTGCCTGACCCAAATTTAAGACCTGGCCATTCCCTAAATTAACATATGTCATACAACATACAAAATTTAACAGGCAATGCAGATGAACTTTATAATCTCACAAATGCCATCCAGGGGCAAGAGCTGACAGATGTTACTTTCTTTCAGAACTAACAATTTAAGTTATCTATCATTAATCAAATCACTTTTGCAATATTTCATTTTGAAGCTATGAATATTTCATTCAAACTTGGCTTGGATTTATAGTTATTTTTTTGAAGTCAGTAGAACATGACTCGATGCAGTTTGATATTTCAAGCTAATCAGAAAAATACACAGCTTCTGAGTACACGGAAGTATTTACATAGTTGGCATACTTTTCCTGATCATAACACATTACACTCCACAGTTACGAACTTCCTTGTTGCTTTATTTTTTGCGACTTATCTTGTGTTGAAATTAGAATATTTAATACAAAAAAGAGTCACATCAAAATAAAATAAAGTTTAATAGAAATACATAGATACATACTTAAAAAATTAAAAAGGCATTCTACTTTTAAAGGTGACTTACTAGCAAAGCTGAAGTGTAGTCTGATATCACAAACAAGACAGTAAGAGCCTGCTGCCACTGAAATACTTACCTTAACCTCCTCTTCATTTATAGCACCTCACCCTCTACAGCTTTTCCCCCCCAAGACTAAGTCTAGCAGCTGGGTAGTCTTGGGAGATTCAACCAGCCAGATAGCTCAACAGAAAATGAAGCCTGCAAATAAATCAGCTTAGAGTAATTTCCTGCTGAATCTCTCCAAAGTTTTAACCTGACCTACTGACCACACAGGCAGAGACTGAGATGTGCAGATTCTGCTGACAGGTGGGAGTGGGGAGAAGCTGCCTGGAGGTGGGTGGGGAAGCCTCCTCATGCAGCCTGAGAAAGCCATGTGGCACCTGTTGCAACAAGTGGGAAATCAAGCAACAGAAACAGGTCAACCCTATTACATCCAGTTTTAGTCAGAGATTTAAAGATAGGATCCAGCTTTGCTACGTTTCTTTCCATTATAAAATCACCTTTGACAAAATCTACTATTGGAAAAAACCCATTAAATAAACCAAAACCAAAAAAAACTCCCGGATCCTTTTGAAGATGCCAACTGCTATGACTACAAATTCTGGTTATAGATACTTAGTCAGGTTTAGTCATTGAGTTCTGTTAGAATCTCATCAGTTAACATGAAACCCTGTTAACACAATTTCTATGAGAAATCTTAATAGGTTACACTTTATAAAGGATTTTTAGGTTGTTTGTTTCTTTTATGAAGAGTATTTGAAAGAGTCTTGCTGTTTTGATGAAAAATAAAAAAGCCAAACGACCTGTTACCTCCCAAAGCAAAAAAAAAAAAAAACCAGACATTTTTTGACTCCACTTTTTCTTTTTAATACATTTAAATGCATTTTCAAGAACAGCAAAGTGAAAACGCTTTGAAATGACAACTCTGCAAACTTGACAGTGCTGTCCTGTCCTTCTCTTGAGGAGAAAATGAAGGGAAAGCTGATTGTTTGCCTCAGTAGTGTAACATTAAACAATGAGTTAAAAAGTACAATATTTTTTCTTTCTACATAATACAAGAGGCAATAAAAGTAATTAACTTCAGGAAGAACAGTGGCATCTAATCCTAATAGAAAAGAAAATCACAAAACTTCCTGAACATTTAGAACTAAAATATAACCAGTTCCAAGGGTTAACTTGTCCTATAATGAACCACAGCAATGAAGCATTTACTCCTACATTTCTGAAAGGGAGGGCTGACTTATCAGCTCTGAGTTAATAGTACACCTGCCAAAACAGAGATTTTAGTCACTATGAAGCGAACAAAGACTGATTATGTAGCCAGCATTGGCATGTCTAGGACTGATTTAACTGGAGCTATGACCCCCACCCCACACAAAAAAGGTTAAAGCCGGCAGGAAGCTCCAAGAAGGAAGAATACTTCTCTGGTGACATTATACAAATAAGTAATATTTCCAATTTACCATATTTAATCCATGAATTTAACATGCTGTAATAGGGTTAAAATTTAAACATCCACTTATTTTCAGTGACTGGATTGAGGTAGGCTCTTAGTAACATGTTCAAGCAAGGTAAAAGTGATGAAATGTAGTTTAAAGCTCTCAATCCAGGAATGTGAGTTACACCAGTTGTTATTTTTGTACTGTTATTTTGTACTGTAAATATAGACAGCCAAGTAATCTGGTATTTATCTATTTGTATCTAAGTACAATCTGTATTTATGTTTACTTCAATGTCCTAATTCTGCTTCTAATAAACAAAACAATCCCAAAGCTCAAAAGAAAAGAAAAATATCTGCATTTTTAAAAGGGTTATTACTGAAAGTCATTGAAACAAATTTCAATGCCTTAAATTTTAACAAATATTCAGAATTAAATTTCAAGGTCAGAAATTACCCTGTGCTGCAACCACTCCTTGCAAATGTTTATCACACAAGGTCAGCCTGTTTCAGAATTTGAAACACTGAAGCAAGTTTAGAAGAAAGCTCACACTCAGTAATAAGAAAACTTACAGGTTACAAACAAAAAGCCATTCTCTTCTAAGGTCAAAGAAACCACAAAACACCATTCAACATCCAAATACAGTTCAGTGATGTGTTACTTCTCTATTCTTTTGAGGTTGCAGAACATTTTTGTGGAACTTTTAATATTTGCTAAGTGGGTCCAAAGACATGCCCTGTCCCTGCAGCTCCAATGGGGATTGGGGAATAATCTGTGACTGAAAACTCAGTTATAGCTCAATTCCTTCTAATGCTTGGATAACACCACCAACATCTAAATTTGAACCACAGTTTGCAGTTTGTTTATTTAAGTACAATACCTCATTTAAGAAGTGTTATGGTCAGCAGTTAAAATTATTTTTCACTGTTTAGGGGAATTAACAAAATTGTATAAGTACTTTAACAGCTAATGGGAGGTGTTTATCTGTCCATTTTTCTATTGGCCTTTGCTGAAATAGGTTGCTTGCTCAGTACAATTTTCAGAGGCAAACAGGCATATTAGCCTATCTTTAGGATATCAGCTTTAAAACAAAAATAAAAACGAGCCAAATACTGCTCAAAGTCTTCTTTAAGACACAAATACTAAAAGCACTGCAATCCAAAGTCCTACACTTCAATTTATAATGCTACCCCAAAATAGAACTCTTTATCATCAAAAACAGTGAGCAAACACAACATACAGACTAGAACGTGACTCCCAAATTCTCTGTGAAGAGGTCACCAGAAACCCTGGTGCAAATTAAAGTCCTGAAGAAACCTGCTAGGAATGTATATAACACAAAGCAGCAAAAAAACCTCCAACCAACCAACCAAAAACAAACAAAAAAAAAAAAACCAAAAAAAAAAACCACCCAAAAAACCCCCAAACCAACAACAACAACAAAAAAACACCACCAAAAAACAAAACCAAACCCATCTTCCAAAAGTTGTAAACCAGATCACTTGGTGTTTTACAATGACAGAACAAAGACAAAGAGAAGAAAGATGTGAAAAAGCAAGTTAGATCCAGAGAAAGATCAAAGTAATATTTATTATTCTGGACTAAATAATCCAACCTGTTAGAGATGCAGAAGAATAAGAAACAACTCTCTACAGCTGTCAGATGGACATAGTTGGGAAAACATTAACATTAAAGTCTGAGTTAAAAATGAGTTCTAAATAGGGGTATTAAAAGTCCATGAGCTTTTAATTAATCAAATTGCATATAGCTAGTGTTTCAGCATTAAGCACTACATGTAAATATACTTTAGCCTTGTTAAGTTTGAGGGACTTTGTTCTAAATTAGTGAGCAATTTTTTCCACCTGTTAATGTCCAGACTTGACACACAGAAAAACATCAAACAGAAGCAAATTTAGAAGATGGTAATTGAGGTGAAATAAATGGCTACTGCAGTTAAGTCTTCATCTACAAATAAAATAACTGCTGGATATTATTCCTTCTCTGAAAGCTTAGACAGTACAAATACTGTGTTACAGAGCAGCAGTTCACAAAATTTCATTTGACGGATATTGTATTAAAATCATAATGTTTCTGAATATTATTTTTAAATGCTGAAACACACCATTTAACTGGAAGTTAGGTCTCTACAACATTTTAACACTATAGTTATTTCTATGGTGGATTGAGACAATTGCAGCAACCAGTTACTTAAAATTGCTCTCTCTTGAATTCCAGTATCTTTCTGAACACAAATTATACAACATATTTATATGTGACAGGCATATATATCAAGTGAATATTAAAACAGGTGTGACACATAGCATTGCCTTTGATGAACTGGAAAAAGATAATACTCCAGCTCAAGGCTGCTAAGCATTTGATGCTCCCACAGAATCCAGCTGACCTTCAGGGATAGAATCGCTATCTACATAGTCTGAGCACACATGAAATAATGAAAAAAAAATTACTGGGAGCAATGTTTCATGAAACACAGAACTCTTTCATGTGATATAAGGACATTCAAAAGAAAAATTTACTGGAATTCAATGGCATGCTAACTTTAAGTAGATCACAACCTTCAAAACAGGTGTTGTTTCCCAAATTAATGAAATTTTGCAACCTTACTGATATTTGCATGAAGGTGGTTTGATTTTCTGTGTTTTTTTTAAAGAATACTTAGCCAACAAGTGCAATAAAAACCAGTGCTCCTTCCTGTATATACACTTCCAGATGCTTCAGGATGTATGACCAGTTCTTAGTGTTGCAATGCAGCAGCATTATTTTTATAGCAAAGCACAAGGCAGGGCTACCGCCTCTCAGAGATGGGATAGGAACCTGGCACACCTGGCATAATTTCTAACTTTATGTGATTTTTAAGTAATTAAGAACACTGTAAAGCATTTAAGTACCATGACTTCCTATATGAAGACAGCATGGAAAACTACAGCATACAGATTTTAAAATGCTAAATAACTTCTGGCTCACTATTCTACCTGACTGATATTTATCAAAGTGATACCACATTCTCAAAGATGTGGTTCCTATGGGTTTTATGAAAATTGGTTGCCTTCCAGAGGCAGAGGAGCTTCAGTTAGTTCTGCCAGGAAAAACATCCACTCCCTTCCAGACCTCAGAGACACCAGCCACCAGCAGCTAGCCAGGCAGTACAAGCAGTGTCAAACCAATTACAGCATATGCAGCATGTTACAGGAGGTGCCCAAGTCACCCAGTATTGGGCATAGGCACCTTGGGACAGCCAGGCTTAGCCCACCAGGGACACTGGAGACGTGGAAGCCAGTATGAGACTGTAAGTCCCACAAATGGGAGTGCCAAGAGGAGGAGACTGAGATGCAGAATACATCACATTTTTTAGTTTTGTTACACCACAGTAGGTGAGCAGTAACTGGCACAGTGCTATTGACAGAAAAACCTTTGTTTCACTGCCATCAGTGGGCATCTTCGAACTTTATTTTCAAAGGAAGTTCCACTGAAGCTAAAATCTACCGAAAAGCCATTTCATTCTCTCAAAACTACCAAAGACAATTGTAATAGAATGTAATTTTGAATTCTCTTGGTAACTGACCAAGATTCTGCATTTCAAACATTTAATAACAGCTGTACTTGTGATGTGAACAAGTCTCAACCTCTTCAAAAGAGTTAAGAGACAAATTATGCACCCTAGTGATTTCAGAATAAATAAAATCAATTCAGAAAATGGCAGATAGGCTTAACTCTATTTTCTTACTCTTCCTCTCCCTGAACAGCTAGCCTAAAGCTGTTACACAGAGAAGTCTGAGAAAAAGCAGTTTTTATGAATTCTGGAAAACATTTCCATCTTATTTTAAAAGGTGTTTAATAACATAACTTGAGCAATTCTGCTGCAAATAACCTGTAATAGCAAAGAACCAGAGATAATTTGTTCTTGCTTTTCTCAACCTCCAGGACACCTTGCCTCATCAAAAGCAACTGATTCAACAGTTCTGTCAAAACACAACACACTTCCTTTTAAGGTTTTAAAATCAAATGGTTTCTATTCTCTAACTACTACTCATTATACTAGTTTGAAGAACATGACATTACAGTGAGTTGCCCTCTCGTATGTTTGATTCCTTCAGATTCCAAGTAGTTCTCATTAGCACTGTCACTTCCATGGCCCTATTCAACAAACCTTGAAACTCAAGTTGACCTCGACAATTTGAAAAAGTAATATAAACTCAACGCCCTTCACAGAACTGAGGGTTGCAAAGGACCCTGGATTGCTGGAGGAGCTGGTGAAAGCCACAGCAAACCAAACCCTTCTGGCATATCTATCTATGACAAGTGAGTACAGAGCACTTTATCAGTACTGTGTTAGAACACTTAATCTACACAAAACCAAGTCTATAATCATGGATAGGTCTATGCCATAAGCAAGACATTCTGAACTTATTGTAATGCTTCCTAAACATACACAAGGCTGCTGCTGAGATAAGAGTGTATTTTTTTTTAAGGCAGAAGCAGCACAAAGTGTGAAATCAACCCCAGAATCACAAACCTCTGTTTTCTCTACCCTTGACTTCAGAAAGCCAAAATGTGGCATACTCTAGCTGAACATATTACTAGCTTTCTTCAGGACAGAATAATCAGGGAAGGCTGTGCTGAGCCCTTACACAACCACAGGTCTTATAACTAGTAGGGTGTCCTTGCTCAGAAGCAAGAAATTTCATTCCCTCAGAGAAAAAAGTTGCCCTTCCAAAGGGTCAGAAAAACAGCTGAAATGTGGTAAAAAGACACACATAAGCATTAGTGTCTAGTCTTGTAGATGAATTCCTGTCTTCTATTTCCAGTAAAACCTAAATTTTTTTCATAATCAGCTGGCATGCTAAACCAAGAATAAGCTCCTACCCAGAAGACAGAGTTAGGAATATTCAAGCATTTTTACAATTTTTAAGACATCTTTTCAGTTAAAGCATCAATTAATTCAGAATTCCTTGACTAATAATGATGGCTTGAAAAAATTAAAAATTTCTTCCATTATTTTTATTCAGATTTTAGATTAGGCAAATTTCCGCTCCATCTTCTATTTTAGAGTATGTCTTTAATCTATAAAGTATATTGAGGAATGTAAGAACTGGTTATGAGAAGTTATCCTTAAAACAGGCCATGATATTTGTCAAGTGAAATTTCTCACTACTTCAGCCACACAAGGTTTTGTAAAGTACCCACAGTTGGTAAGGCAACATTAGAGACCATGGTTACTATATTTCACTTAATCACACATATCTAAAGTTAAGTGTTCTTTACACCTTTGTTTTGTCTGCTTTTGAAAAGTATGTGAATTTAAATTTATTTTAAGTGGACTCCAGAACTGAAGAAACTTTCTGCTGTTAATAAAACTCATAAGTTGCACTTCACTTCCCTGTCAGCCTTCAAAACCAAGTTTGTTAGTTTTCCTTTCCAATACAGAAAACATTTGTTTACCTATTAATTTCCCTTACTCTGGCAGAAACACAAACCTTTTCCCACCTTCCAAAAAGAGCCCATTAAACAAGAGCATTCAAACCTAGATAGTCACTGCTGTTAATAAAAGCTGGCTGCTCTCATGGCTCTTCTGCTTGTGGCACTTTCTCTCCAGTCCTGTCAATCTGGCATCAGTGAAGCCACGCCAGATATGCTAGAGAGATCCCAGCTCCATAAAACTGCACAGAGAAAAGTAACATGCTTGCCTTTGAGATGCTTGCTATTGCCTGCCAACCACAAGCCCAGACACATACCCTTTCTGGATCAAATACACTGGAAGAAGGGGCTCCCTTTCCCTGGCAGGAAAAATTAGTTCTTGCCTACTTGCTAGGGAAATAGTTTGATAAGCATTCCTTACCACACCATAATAAGGACAGTAATTTTTCTAATTTATTGTCTGAGGAAGAAAAAACATCCTTCTTAAAAAAATTAACTAAGTAAGCACAAAACTGATACATTCATATACTACCTAGAGCTGCTTAAGGGCAAGCACTGAACCACCATCAGCAGCAGTGCCTGGAAAGCAGTGACGAGCAGGTGAGGAACGGGTGCTGCCAGACCCCTGTCTGGAGCTGCAGCCACTGCAGACCTGTTACTATCCATGCCAAGCAAGTCACTCAGTCAACCCTGGCAGCATTCCACCCCCACTGTGCAAGACTGCAAAAGACGACAGAAAAAGAATGAAGGGAAATCTCTGATGAATGGATGGGTTACCAGAACAGGGGATACTGCCATGACTTGCAGTCATTTTAAATTCATGTTGTTGAACAGTATATGGTACCACCAGTGCACCATTGTCTTCTAACACTATCATTTAGGTGGATGGTCAAGAGACATAATTCTATTTAGCATATTCAATACTTCTTCAAACTAAGAAGTTTGTTTGAAGTGTCTTGCTAAGATTAAGAAATACAGGTGAGAGATCTAACTAGCTCAAGTTAAGTGCATCTGCAACAGGAGTTAGCAATGGAAGCAGTGAATAGGCACCCAGGCTGTGGTTATAATCAGAATTATATTTTTGAAATGCTCTGCCATTACCCCTATATAAAAAGATGACAATGGTAATCAGTTCTCAGCAGTACTCCACTCAGCTCACAGTGTTATGCTAAACTACAGGGTTATGACTTTGTTTCAGACACAAACTTTGTCACTGTCATTAACATGCTGCTAGCATGCAGCAGCCCACTCTAAGGAGAGCCATTAAATACTCAAGGTGCAGCAGCTCATTCCTTACACAGCAGCAAACTAAAAGGGCACAAGCTGGCTACAGACCACTTGCTAGAAATAAAGGTGTTTGCCATGACGCTAAACGTCCAAGAGTTCACCGCCTGTGCTACAAACAGAACCACAAACACAGCTGAGCTAGGTTCTTTCTTTATCAAACAAATAGTGAAAGTATTCTCAGAACAGTCAGTCCCATGACTGAGCCTTGTCTCAACAGGCCATGCATGGTGACCTTCACGACACACAGCCTCTTAAACAAAGTGCTTCAAAGTTGAATGAAGCTTTTTTATTTCTACTGGACTACTTAAGGATTCCTAACTGGAAAAAAAAAAGAAGACTAACACATTGCTGCACTTTTGAAACATTCAGAACAAAAAGGAAAGAGTTGAGATAGTTTCAGATATTTATGGAAACACACTGATTTCCACTTTCAGGTCATCATTTCTGAACACAACTACGACGGCAACCCATAAACACGCTATTCTAGTAAGCCAGCTTTCCAAATGCACAGTGGCCAAAATCTTAGATGTTTCAGTTTTGTCAGATGGACCAAGAAGCCATTAAGCACGAATTGAGCAACTCCCTCATTCCTGCAGGTGCATTTGCCCATGCCAAGGGATGAAAGCAAATCTGGCATCTGAACAACAGTTTCTACTGGTTTTAAGGTACTTACCTTTTCCACCTCAATACTGGCTAAGTGGGTAAATTTTAGCAATGTTAAACGTACGCAGTGAAAACCAGAAACACATATGATTGTTCGACAGTGAAACAGAAGCGATACCCTTATTAAATCTTTTCTTTACAAGCACTTGGTTCCTTGGGTTAGTTTTAAAGGCCAGGACCACACAACGCATCAGAGTAAATATATCCTTGTAGACTTGCAACTGTGGTTGCACACAGAATTTTATCCCGCTCTGAGCGAGCTTCCCTCCGAGGGGGCAGGACTTTTCGTGCGCTGAAGGTACCCCTGGTTCCTCCCGACCTTTCCACGAGTTCGTAGCCAGCACAGCCCGGCAAACCGACCTGCCGCTTGCCCAAATTTCTGGCACTGGGTGCCCGAGTTGCGACACCCATCCCCCGGTGGAACAGGGCTCTCGGACGGCGCCCGTCCAGGCCCGGCCATCCGCCCCCGCGCCGCGGCCACGCCGGGACCCCCCCGGGCCCAGCGGCCTAAGGCGGGGACATCCCCTCGCCGCCGCGGTCCGAAGGTCCCTCGTCACCTCCCCCCACGTCCCGCCCGGTACTCACTGTTGCTCGACTTGAGGTCCCGGTGCAGGATGGGGACGATGGCCTCGTCGTGCAGGTAGAGCATGCCGCGGGCGATCTGCACCGCCCAGTTCACCAAGATGTGCGGGGGGATGCGGCGGCCCCCGCGGGCGGCCGCGGCCCCGGGGGCGGCGGCCAGGGCTCTGTTGAGGGATCCGCCGCGGGCGAACTCCATGACGAGGCAGAGGTTGGGCTCCCGCAGGCAGACCCCGTGCAGGGCGATGATGTTGGGGTGCCGCAGCATGGAGAAGAGCTTGGCCTCCTGCCGCACGCTCTCCGCCGTGGCCGTGATGTCCTCGTCGGGGTCTTGCCGTGCCGCCTTCACGGCCACCTCGCGGCCCCGCCAGGTGGCTCGGTACACCTTCCCGAAGCCCCCCACGCCGATGATCTCCTGCAGCTCCAGGTGCTGGAAGTCGATCTCCGTTAGGCTCCCCGCGGGGTCCCCCCGCCCACCGCCCCCAGCCGCCGCTCCACCGCGGGGCTGGCGGGTCACGTAGTTGGCCGGGAAGATGCCGAGGCGGTGGCGGATCTTCCCCGCCCACCAGCCGTCGTCGCCGGACACCGCCGCGTCCTGCGACAGCACTTCCACCACGTCCCCTCGCCGCAGGCTCAGCTCGTCCTCGCCGCTCGCCTCGTAGTCGTACAGCGCCGTCCACAGCGGGCACGGACCCCCGCTGCCGCCGGCGGCCGCCGCCGCCCCGGCGCCCGGCAGAGCCATGGCAGCGACCTTAGCCCCGGCGGCCACCAGCAGCAGCGCCGCCAACCCGGGAGCGCCCAGGCAGCCGCATCCTCACCTGCCGCCGCCGCCGCCGAGCGGGGCCCGCCGTCACGTGGCGCGGCGGGCCGAGCGGTCGGTGCGGTCCCGCGGGAGCGGCGGAGGGAGCTGTGACCCCCCCCCGCCGGGGGCTGCCTACCGGGCTGAGCGCTTGTACCTCCGTCGCAGCTTGCTCTCTCCTGCCTTGTGCGGTATTGGGGCTCGTTTGGAACAACCCCCAAGCGGGTTCTGAAGAAACCGAGCTTCCGCGGTTCGTGCTTGCTCTGCCACCTGCCTCCGCTGCTCGTGGGCTCTCGCAGAATAGGTCAGGTTGGAAGGGACCACATGGGTCATCTGCTCCAAGCTCCCTGCTCAAGCAGCGTCATCCTAGAACACATGGCACAGGATTGAGGCCAAGTGGTTCTTGAACATCTCCAGTGAGGGAGATTCCACGACCTCTCTGGACAATCTGTTCCAGTCAGCCTCACAGTAAAGCATTTCTTCCTCATATTCAGATGGAATTACCTGTGCATAAATTTCTGCCTGTTGCCTCTTATCCTGTTGCTCAGCCCCACTGAAAAGAGCCTGGCTCTTGGCACCCTCCCTTTAGATACTGATAGACATTGGTGAGGCCCATCTCAGTCATCTCTTCTCGAGGCTGAACAGGCCCAGTTCCCTCAGCTCCAGGTCCTTAATTATCTTTGTTGCCCTCCTCTGGACCCACTCCAGCTCTCCCCTGCTCACCACCCTGTTCATGCACAGGCTGAGTCCCAGCCCTGTGTGGTGCGATCACACAATCCTTTCAATTAAGAGGTTGCCTGAAAATAAAAAATGCTGTGTATGTACTATTTATGGGTAAAGATTCCCCTGGTTTTTTAAGTGGAAAAATCGTATCACTTTCTAAACTACAGTTGTAGTTTCCTTGGAAGTTGGAGGGAAGTGTGTGGGCTGGGGACGCCCTCCCGTCTCGCCAGCATGGTGGGAAACAGTGGTTCAAAGTGGAAGGAAATGAGTTTTCATGCCAGGAGCCAATCACTGTGCTGTGGGACCTGTGGTTATGGATGTGGCTGCTGCCAGCAGAGGCCCTGAGGAGGACAGTAAAGGCTCAGGAAAGGTGTTAAACTGCACTGCTGGGTTGAATAACCTGGTGCGATGAACACTCAATGTTTTGCACAAAACCCTACATTCAGAGCATTGTACATCTCTACATAAACACAAAATTTGCAGCTGGATACCACAGAACTAAGGTTTCAACATAAAGAAATTAATTAAAAAAAATTAGAATTACAGTATTCAAAAACCGTAAATTTTTGTTTACTCCACTATATAACTATAGTTATACAACACCCAAATATACAATTATGCTAAAGTGACTTACTGAACCACATTAACCAAAAGGAAAGAATGCAGAACCAGCATGTCTATCAAGTCTTCTCCCATTTCCTTTAATATAACATTGACTTGCAGCTATTCAGAGAGGTAATTACAAGCCTTTCCCTTATCTGCATATTTGCCTTATTATAAAAGCCATAAAGTATGTTGTAATACAAGCGTTCTGCCACACAAATTCCACCTTGTACTTTGTTATCTAAAAGAATCTGCAGGAACTAATTAAGTGTGGAATGTTTTGGGTCAGACAAGGTATTGGTTGCAGTACAATGAAATGTTTAAATATTTATCTAGAGCTATTATTCCAAAATTTGCTTTCTGAAGTGCCACTATCCACTAGCAATCACTGCACTCAGGTTAGACTTTGCTCAGTGTTTCTTCAGCACCCAGCGCTCCAGGACCTTGGTGTATAGTTGCTGTTCGTAGGAGTTCAAATAATGGAAATATTGTGACCCAAACCGTGTCAGGTGCCCTTAACTTTCCTGACGGCTCCACCTAGTGGAGTTACCGGTTAAAAGAGCAGCGTACAGACGGCGCAGACCCTCACTGGCATCTCTGTTGAGAAAAGAGGTCCCTTTTTTTTCATCTTAGGCACTCCTGCAGCTGTGTAGCTACAATACTGTGCATCTACGTTGTGTCCAGAACACATATCCTGACCTGGAAATTACAGGAACCCTTCATAACTGCAAATATCCTTATATCAAAAAAATACTTGTTGTCCAAAGATGAGGAAGAGTTGAAAGATTTGAGTGATCTATGGACAAGTGCCCAGTCAGCAGCCAAGCCCCACGCAGGCACTCACTCACTCCCCCACCAGTAGGATTGAGGAGAGAATCAGAAGAGTAAAAATGAGAAAACTTGTGGGTTGAGATAAGACAGTTTAATAGGGAAAGGAAAGCCACGCTCACAAGCAAAGCAAAACAAGGAATTAATTTACCACTTTCCATGGGCAGGCAGGTGTTCAGCCACCTCCAGAGATCAGGGTCCCATCACATGTAATAGTTACTTGGGAAGAAAAGTAACTAAGACACCATCACTACAAATGTCCCCCTCCTCCTCCTTCTTCCCCCCACTTGATATACTGAGCATGATGGTCTAGAATATCCCTTTGGGCAGTTTCAGTTACCTGTCCTGTTTATGCTCCCTCCCAGTTTTTCTTTTTTAGTACCACCTCACTGACAGGACACGAGACACAAAAAGATTTAAGACAAACATGGCATAGCAGCAACCAAAATATCTCTGTGTTACTAACAGTATTCTCGTATGGAATCTAAAACACAGCACTGTACCAGCTACTGAGAAGAAAATTGACTCTATCCTAGCCAAAACCAGGACAACAAGTCAACCTAATATCAATTGCAGTCTGTATTATTAGGCCTTCCACATTTTACCCTACATAAGTTAGAGGTCTCAAAAAACAGAAGAGAGGAGGTTTTGAAGAAGCTTTCTATTTGCACCCTAGTTTATGCACCTTTCTATTTTGGAGCTGGGCACGTAAACAAAATTTTTTGCTAGTCTGCCTGTGGGAAAATGACTTCAGTAGTTTCTGAAACTTCACATTTTTAGTTCTCATACATCAACAACATTATTCATAGCTGCATATTGGACTTGATTCAGTCATTACAATTGGTTTAATAAACTGTGTAATCTTTGAAAAGAACCTGCAAAGGATAAAAAAAAAGTTTACAACAAAGCAGAAGTTTGGGCAAGATGTGTTTACGGGAGTAGCACATGAGGCACGGCCAGGACTGTGCCTCCTTCATAGAGCTCAGGAAACTTCCCAAGGTCACACTGAGCCAGTATTCAAGCCTCAAGTCTGTAGATCCTCAGGCATCTAATGGTGGCAGTGCTGCTGAGGGAGAGGATGCCATTCCTCCCCTGCTCCCAAAGTCTTGTTCACAGTGCTGTATCATCCCTCCCATCAGGCCAAAACCAGCATCCAGCACGGCCACATTGCCTGCGACATCAGGAAGAAAGCTGAGGTATGTGGTTCATGAGCTCACAATTACTATAATAGCATCTGTGGTCTCTTACTTTTGTCAAAAAAAAAAAAAATCCATACAAAGCACAGCAGAATAGCATGTTTGGTTTGTGAAACTATAGCCACGGTCAGGAACAACTGAAATAGAGTAAATTTGGTGATGTGCAAGTTGACAGATGTATCCATTACACACACGCATCCTTCACAAAAATGACTGTAATAAAGGTCCATACGCGTGGAGCAGTCCCTAGAAGGGGCCGGTGAGACATTAAGATTGAATTCCACTACTATTTTCTGATGGTCAGGGATGGGAGGTGTTGAGCACCGTGTGAGGTTGTCCTGGTGTTCACAACCCACCCTTGTACCCCTTCCTTCGGAGGTGTCCCATAAGAATATACCTGGTATCCTTATGCCTCATTCTTCACCGACTTTAGTTTCCCCTGCCCAAGGCTTCCACTCATCTCCATCACCTTTTCAGCCCCCCTCTCCCCCACTTCGCCTATGCTTCCTCCAACCCGCCCCTACCTCCTCACTCCGCTAGTTTGAGGTCATCTGCGTGAAACTCTTCAACTAGGGCAGACTGGGCTTTTTCCTAAACCCATTCTTGAAAGAATCCGAATTTTTTTTGGAGGAATATCCCCACATCCCGCCCAAAACACATCTCAAGTCAACGCAAAACGGGAGACACTAAAGTTGGGCAGAGCTCGCAGATCGGAAACTCGTGATGTATCGGGCAGGATCAGTGAGAACCCGGCGGTGGGGGAGTGGCCGGCGAGGCGCGCAGCCCAGCTGGCGGCCGCCGGGGCTGCCCCTGTGCCGCGCTGTTTTTGCACCTGTGAACGCACCTCGCGGTGCGCGGGGCGGGACGCGGCCGTGACGGACACCCCCGCGCCAGAACCGCCCCCCCTCCGCCGCGGCTTGGCCCGGCCCCGCTCCGCCCCGCGGCCTCCGAGCGGCGGGGGGCGGCCATGGTGTCGCCGGCGGCGCGGCTGGTGGGGCAGGGCGTGTGGGCGGCGCTGACCGGGGGCTGGTACCACGACCCGGAGCAGGGCGCCTTCACCAACAGCTGCCACCTCTATCTGTGGCTGTTCCTGCTGACGCTGCCCATGGCCCTGCACCTGGTGAGAGGGGCTGGGGGGCGGGCGGCAGCGGGTGCCGGGGTGGGGGCAGCGGGCGCCGGGCCGCAGGCGGCAGCGGCGAGGGCGTGTGCGCTCAGCCGGCTGTAAACTGCCCTCCGGGGGGTGAAATATTGGGCATTCTGGGCTTTACCTGAGGGGTTTGTGTCTAAAGGTTAACGGGGTGAGTCCGTCGGCTGCGCTAGGCGGGGGCCGGACCCTTAGCCCTGCTGAAGGAGTTGGGTAGAGGTGAGGCGCTGGCCTCTGTAAGTGCTGAATGGCCGTGGGACGTTTGTTCAAAAATCTCTTTTGGAGACAGGTGTTTTGGTTTTGTTTTTTTAAGTTTGATCCAGTCTTACCTGCTGAGAAGGGTAAATAAATGGAAAAATCCAGATACCATGTAATTAATACGCCTTGCTGAAAGTCACTGGTGAATCACATGGCTTTTTGTGACATGCTTTTTGCTTTGTGCTGAAATTTAAACTTTGCAAGTGAATAATGACTAGAGTTTGTTTGCTGGACTTTAAAATTTATTTTCCTGAAAAGCTTGAAACTTTTGCTCTTGTTTTTGTGTGCTTTCCTACTGTGTGAGAAAAGCTTAAAGTGTGCTGGATCATCGAATCTATTTTGGTGTGTCCTTCAGTGATTACAGGGTAATATTGTTTCCGTTTAAAGCAGTTTCCATCCATTTGGTTCCTGGAGTGACTCAACTAAATTCTCAAATTCTAAATAGGTTTCTTCACTCTACATGGTCAGATATGGGCCTGATTATCAAAAGCAAAGAGCATTTATGAATCCCCTTGCAATACCAGTGGAAAGTGAATCTTGTATTTTTAAGTGTGAATTGGTATTGGAAATTTGTGGCATTGTGGATTGCAGTGAATTCCTCTAAGAGTGGCTCATGGAGTTAATGAACCAGAGTAACAATATGCTTGCTTCTGATTGGTTGCATGTTTCCTGTGCAAACCAGTAAGAGTCTTACATTGTAGGATTTGCTGTCCAAGTCATAAGTGTGATTAAAAAGGAAAAAAATTTGAAGGCTAGCTTTTTTATCCCAGTTGATATACATATGTATCTGGAAGGATTCTTGTGGAAAACGTCTGAACTGAAGAAGGTGTGGAGGTTGCACAAAAGAACACTAGTTTGTAGGTCAGAGCTAAGGTAGAAGTAATTTTTTAAAGGGGAGAAAATGTAACTTATCTACTGAACTCTCTTGGGCATCATCTTTGCCTGTCTAGATGGACTTGCTTTTTCTGCAGACTGACTGACCTCCTGATGAATCATCTGGTTAAATGCAGGACTTGTGTTCTTGAGCTAACATATTCCTATGGGAATTCTTTGTCCTTGATAAGAATAAAGTGTTTATTATGATGGCTGCCTGACAGTAATTATGTTCTTACACATTTTCTTGTTTCCAAGTGGCTTGTTTCTAAGGCTTTGTAAACTTTATGCAAGACATTTATTCTTGCCACTTAGAAACTTGAACCTGCTTTTTAGAAAAAGGTTTTTTTCTGGTTTATAAGAAATTTTGTTTATAATATTCAGTAATGTTTGGGGTGATATTTATGTTAGATGCCGGACACCAATATTTTGGATTCAGCTAAAGCAGTCAGTGATGTTTCTTGAAATGGCAAAATGAAAACAGATCAGAGTACTACTTTTTAAATTTTTCATTTGCTTGGGATAATCTTTTGTTAAAGTCAGGAAGTCTCTCTGAAACAGTGTGATTTGAATCAAATGGCAAAACTCATCCATCTGTTTTTAGTTTTTTCACAGTGGCTCAGCAGAGGCGTGCTGACGGTAGCATTGAGAAGCTTAAAGTATCAAGTTGTTTCTGTTGTGTGGATCGAGAATTTCTTTCTCTAGCTTATTCAGCATGGCTTACTTTGGTACTAAGGATTCCTTTATTAGCTTTCCCCGCCCCTGAAAATGCAGCTCTCTGTTTCCATTACTTTATTTTCTTTATTATTTAAACATTAAAAATGTACATTGGCTATTTGGAGCATCATTGCTGTTCAAATCAACTTTCGAAATTATAATGAGATCTTTTCTAACTGTGCCATATCAACTTTCATAATAAGAATTCAGGTTATCTTATTCCACCAAACAGTTGAGGATCCCTAGGTGTTTTGCACATGAAAATAGTGATAACTGTTTAGTATTCAGCCCCTGGGCTGAATTCAGCCCCAGTAAAACACCAGTGACCTAGAGCTGCATCTTTGGGAAATGCTTGTACTATAGCTTATTTTACAAGCTGCAAGAGAATGTGCATTGTGTTTGGGTGACTCCCCAGAACAATGCACTGAGTGTTTCTCCTGCCTTTTGTTGGACAGGGAACCCTTAAACTTACAGGGTTGTTACTGCTCACCCACTAGATCTTCAAATCATGCTGTTGTAGGAGAAGTACAGCATGGCAGTATAAGGGTGTGGGCACATAAATTACTCAGAGGTAAATTGTGATAAAACTAGCAGTGTGTCAGCTGCTTCCAGTCCCACTTGGCCGCCTTTTACCCCACTCTATCACTGTCAAAGTTAAGGATGGGTATATCTCCGCAGCAGAGATAGGCTACCCTGTTACGTACTATATTTATTGCGTGGTAGGACACACTTAGAACTCAATGTACACCCCTGGAATTTTATTTGCTACCTGCTTTCCCATATTTTATATTGTGTGATGGATATCTCTTAATATTGACCCACCTTAATTAACAGATAAACAAGGATCTTTGGCTCCAGTGTCATATCTCCCACACACATCTCTGATGGTAGTGGCTGACTGAACCTTTGTTTGGTAGTTCCCTCAGTTGTGTTGGAGACAGTGAGGCCCAGGTGCAGCACTACCTTGCTCTAGATGCCTCAGGGGCTCAAGCAGTGGGTGGGATGCATCAGGGTCTAAGCACCCTTTATCATTCAGCCCAATTTACAGGGCGTGGTGTTTCGTTCAAAGGTTACATACCTTTATGTGCATATCTCAGTCACCTCCACCTTTGTGCTACTCAAATGATACCAGCAGACACGTGATGGAGAATGTGGCTGTTCTTCTGAAAACAATCTGGGCAGGCAGAAGCCCCAAGCAAAGGTGCTCCTTACGTGGTGATGTCAACCCTGTTGCATTTGCAGCAGTAAGTTGGGCCACATTTGGGGCACACCAGTCTGCATTTCTGGCTGTGACCCCACGCTATTCTGGTGCAAGGTACAACAACAGAAGCTACTGGAGAACAAAAAGTACATTATGGTAGAGTTTTTAATGGGATGAAAGAATGAAGAAAATTAGGACTATGGCTTCCATAGAAACCTGTGGGAAGTCATGAAGCCTGCTTTCTAATGAATTTGTATTTGTGGATTTTTTTTTTCCATAGCTTTTAATAAGATGTCAACTTAATTGAAGCTTTTCCTGTCACTGGGGTGGCATCAAAAGGTCAGAGAGCTGTGTGGGCTCCTCTCATTAATGGAGGAGGTGTGCTGCTGTGACCTTGCCCAGTGGGGTGTATTCTCTTAAAGTTTGCTGAATAACTTTTTAATCCTTTGGCTACCTTTCAGCTGAGGGGATGGAGGGAAATGATGAATACACAGACACACGGTGTGATTATAAAACCTCATTTTCATAGAAAACCAGGCTAATTATAACTATAGTGCATCAAAAGTGACTCTATCATCTAATTCCTCAGTGGTCTGTAACTTAGTTCCTCCTTAGCATGGATTTTATAGCTTTCACCTGTCTGTCCCTTGGAACACCAACTGCAGTCATATGACACCAGTACCTTATGCAAGAGGCCTGATTCAGAGAATGGAGGGCTTTCCATTATCATCTTTCTCCTAATTCCTCATGTGGACAGAGAGCAACCTGCTGGCTTGTAGTACTCAGCTTGCCCCAAGATTCAGAGTATTGAAGATGCACAAGATGCCATTGGCCGTCTTGGTGTGGTGAGCGCACTAAAACACAGCGTGTCTTGGACAGATAGGCACAGAGACCACGGGCTGGCGCAGGGCACAGCTCCGGTAGGTCTGGTCACAAGGCAGGGATGAGCACATGCTGCACTCAGCATTTGCTAAAACTGGCCCTGTTTTCCACTCAAAAATCTGGGAGCTTCCTTTGAGTCTCTCTTGTAGCATGCTCTCTGCACGCATAGGCTGGCTACTGGAAATCTATTTTTGTTGTGTCCTCTTGACATTATTCTTATAATATTTATTAAGCTTTATGAATGTCACCTATAAAGCACTTCTTTTCTTAGTGGGCCATTCTGAGTTGATATTTAATGAGTGAGTGGTTGATCTGTGCCTTTTTGTATATACTTGAAGAGATTCATTGGAAGGTGAACAAATCCCTCTTAAACAGTCAGTACAGATAATTGGCTGTCGCTCTTTGTGAAACCAAGCAATGTCTTACTTGTTTTGTAAAAACATTAGTCATAAACCACAAATTCTTTAACCTCAAGTTCTTCAACCTCATCTACTAAGCCTCATACCCTGAGAACATGACCTTGCAAATGGATCCTGTCTCTGGCCCGAGTTCACTAAATAACTGAAGGGTATGCTGGGAGTTGGTATTTACACAGTAAGTACCATGAAGTACTCTTACCAGACTTAAGCCTCAACTTGTAGAAAGTCATGTCTGTCTTGTTAGGGATCATTGGTAGTACGTATGTCCTAAATAGCTCCTCCACTATTGTGCAACAGATTCTTTGTATCTGAATCAGAATAGTCATAAAAAAGGATTCGCCTGAAAATTTTCATCTTGATGGCATGAAGTCCCAGTGAGCCAAAAGCAGCATCAGAATTGCATCCCACTTGCTTGTCACAACACAGAAATGATTCAACATATTAATTTCAACATCAAGATAAATGTAGTGACTTGTTCTAAAGGTGAAATAAGCATGCCTTGTTCCCTCCCCTTTATCTGTGTGGTCGGTGTGATTTATTTATGAATTTTAAAAAGTGATGGATTTAGTCCCAAAGTAAAGACCTTTCTTAAAAGTTACCTTCAGCAGGCTTTTACCAGATCCTGAGTATTGGAAACCTTTTTTGTTTCTGTGTGTTGCTTGGGTTTTTTTGTTGTTGTTCTTGTGTGAGAATGTAGTAAATCTCTGTTTAAATAAAACCCCTGAAACTTTGAGATTAGACTCACTGTGAGACTGCAGCTGTGTAATGACAATGCATAAGCATGTTCCATGACTATAATGGTAAAGACTTTGGTACTTCAATTATAACTGTAAGTGTCCATTGCTATGATTTGCCCTGTACTGTAAGGAAGTATTTGTATATAAAAAAAAGTTGTTAGTCTGTCATGTATTTGAAAGAACTTTACAGAGTATAGTTGAACTGTAATTAATTTTAATGACTAAGAGCTGTAGTGCTCATCACAGATCATCAAACAGATCACAGACAGCTGCAAATTAACAATTAAGTACTTTAGAAAAAGAATTCAAAGAGGTTGTGTCATAGTTTAACCCCAGCCTGCAACTAAGCACTACATAGCCAATCGCTCACTCCTTGAATGTCAGCCTGGATAGGATGCCTCTTCAACTGTGTTTTTATTAATTTGTTTTGACTAGTCGTGAATAATTATTTAAAATTTTTTAGTGGTTAAGGTATTTGGGAACATGTTGTGAGGTATTAGAAAATGGACATCAAATGACAGTGTTCTGCTATTGAGTCATAACTGACGTATAGAGTAAGATGACAGAATTTTTCTAAAGGTTTTGTGTGTGTAGATAACTAATGTTTCATTTTGTGTCTGTATTTTTATGAATTCATAGTATAGGAAAGGCTGCAGCTGCTTTAACATGGGACTGCAGTATTTTTAAAAGCTTAATAATGTTTGTCAATGATGAGACTTTGCTGATTTTGATAATAAATAACATCCACAGCTAATAAAAAGAGTAGATCTTGTGAAATGGTTTGAAACTTGAAGAAACCCTTAAACCTTTTCTATGAGCAGAACTCAATACATATATTGTATTCAAAAGTTTTAGCAGCATTTTCTCAAAGCAAACTGTTACCATTGTGTCCTCATTATTTCTTTCTGTAGGCTTGTCCAGCGAATGCAGTGACAGTTTTTGTGTACTGCAGCTCGGTGACAGTTTTCTTCACGGTAATAAAGGTGATCAGCTACCGTTTACACCTTATGTTTGATAAAGGCGAAGTAATTCAACAAAAGCTTTCAAGAAAAAATGGAAGGCAATGTAAAGATACGGAGGTTCAAAAAGGAGAAGCAGCTGAGTCCTCAAATTGTAGGTAAGGTTTTCCTTGCATTGCTGGCACATTATGTAAAATGGGTGAGTTTGCACCATGGTCCTGCACAGCAGAAATGTCTGTTGAAAGTGAGATTACTCCTTACAGCTATATAAAGAATGACCCTTTCAAAAACTTGCCTAGTGCTTTTCAGCTGGGTGGCTGAAATGTTCTTGTGGGGAAGCAGGCAGAGCTGCACCTGATTCAGAGGTCGGGCAGCAGCTGGGCACTGTGAAGATGGTAGAGATATCCACTGGAGGTGCTAACAGGTCCTGAAGAAAATGTGGCAGAAGTTTCCTGGGGAAAACTGCTCCTTCATCTTCTTACTGTGCTTACCTGCTGGGAAGAGGCAAGGAAGTGGCAGGCACCTGTTGGTAAAGAAAGTGTTTTAATATCATGGCTTTGGATGTCAAGGCAACCTCATGTTGCCTTTGTGTGCTTTCAGTAACTTCCCTCTCAGATCACACCTACATGCAGAAGTTGCTTTTCCCCCTTATGTTTTGTTGTGATAATTATGATGCTTCTGTGGTCCTGTTCATAAGGAGAGCTAGTACTGCTTTTAGTTCTCAGGGGCTTTTGGTAGGCTGTTGTAGCTTCTCTACCGAGGAGCAAAGTACAATTAGTCTTTGCTGCATATAATCAATAAGGCTGCTTCTTTTGATGGTATTGAGGTAAAAACAGCAGTGAGATGAAGACTAGTACTGACGTTTTCCAGATTTGTGTATTGGTAGAATGTTCCAGCTGGTTTTTCAAGCTTGAGTCATACAAACAAATGAAGCTGGCAAGTGGCTTTCAGTGATACCAGGTGTTATGACAGATGTGAAAAATGCTGAAATTAGATACATCTAAAAGTGACAGAAGTATAGAAATGTCCAAAGCAAGCTTAAATTGAGTAGCTTTGTTAAAACTACCAGTCAAGCTTCGACAGAGAGCTCTGTATAAAAGAACTGAGGGTATTTTTTTGGATGCATTTGCAGTTGCTATTGCTAGCTCTGTGCCAGCTAAGTAGTATCAAGATAGTTTGTATTCCTCTGTGCTATTGCTCTTCTGTGTCTTTACACATGCACACCTGTGCTACACTCCTGGCAGTGATGTTGCTGGGACAGTCAAGGTCTGCCTGTGTCAAGACTCTTCTGAAAAATGCCTCTGTGTGTCACTAACCATATGACATTTTTATTTTAGATGGAGTTATGCCTTTCAGACTATTTTGGCTGAGAAGTAAAGGTAGAATAAGTTAAAAGTTGCATGTTAAATCATGTGACTGTTCCTCCCAGGTTGATTTGTGTATGCATGACAAACCATTAATTAGTACTTGGTCAGAAAATAAAGATCTCAATATTATTTTGACTAGATGGATGACAGAATTTTTTAAACAGACCTTGATAGTTGCCAGGTTGGTTGAACAAGTTTTTGAAGCCAGTTAACTAAAAAAAATATTGTGGAAAGAGATCCCCCCAGATAAATAATTTTATTGCTTCTGTACAATTTTAGAATTTTAAAAATAAGTTTTTGGTGAAAAAAACAACCCCATGAACAAATAGAAAAGCCCAACCTCATGCTTTTCAGCATTTCACTGTGGTGTTTTTCTGGGTTGTTTAAAAATTTCTTGGTGTTTTTTTTGTTAAACTGAATTTTTGTTGTGTTATACCTGAGAAAGAGAATATTTGTAGGTTATTGATGGTAAACCTTGTCCAAAAATACCTGTTTATATCCATGGAAAAGCTAGTAGAACATATGTGTAAAAGGAGTTAGTGGATAGTTTAGTGTATCCACAAAGGAACTGATCAATAAATTGCCTTAGAATATGTGAAATTAGTAATGACTGTATATTTGCTTTGCCTAGACCAGAGCAAAAGTTTTATTTTCTGGTCTAATGATTATATTAGAACTCTCTGTGTTGCATTTCAAGTGGGTGCTTTATGGGACGTTTCCAGATAAACAGGCAGTTAGATAAGGCTTACATATGCAAGGACTTACAAAGCAAAAATTGTGAAAGGAGTACCTTTTGATTGTCATATGTCTAAGGAAAAGCCCCAAATTGCCTTTTGTGCCAATAAATCTGTTTGTGGAAATAAATCTGTTTGTGTCAGGAAGGCTAAATGGCATTATATAGCCATAGGGAGGTTGAAGAGATATCATTCTATTTCTCATAGCTCTACTTCTGAAGACACCATAATCATTTTACATTGACGGGTTTTTATTCTTTTGGTTTTATCAAGTTGTCTTGGTGAGGAAGGAAGTGCAGAAATGCGTTACAGTATTTTTACAGCCCTGTGCTTTTATCATTGGAGGGGAAAGAAGTGCTGTTACTTCATTGTGCTGTGCTACTTCTTCCCATTGTGTTCTTATTCGTGAGCTGCTTCCCAAAGCTCACTGTGATGCCCTGTGGTGAGAAGCATTGCTTTATCTTTTATGTGCTTCCCCTTCAGCAATAACTCGGGGGATCACGTCGTCGGTGAGACCAGCCCAAATGGCTCTACACAGACAATTCCTGACAGTTCCAGAGTGAAGGCCCCGCACTCGCAGGACTCTCCTGGAGCCACGGTGAGTATGTGCACTCCTCCAGCGGTGTCCTCACCTCCAGCAGTCCACACTCACCACACACTTCTGTATTGCCAGGTACTCATTGCTTGTAACATAGGCCTGCTCCAAGAGGAAGGGTCATTCCCTTGGAATCCATCTGCTGGGTATGCCACTGCTGCCTGTCCTAAAGGTTTGGCTTTGCACAGCTGAAACTGTCATACATAATGCTGCACTTCGTAGGAGTGCTCTCTCTGCTCTACAGACAGCAAGTGGCCTTTGCAAATCTTGCCAAGAGCAGCTAGTTTTTGGGGCTGCTTTGAGAGGAGGGAGAGGCTAATGCAGTCAGCATTGTTTTGTTGCCTCTGAAGGGATCTGCTTCCTGGAGCATTAATAATTTGGTTTTGTGTAACTAGATTTATGCTTATAAAATGAACCAAAAATATCTCTTCAGTATTTAAAGGAAGCATAAAAGCCATTGAAATCTAGGAGATGTCTACAGGAGGTTAAAATTACCGTTATGTGCACTCAATGCCATTGGCTGTGCTTAATAAAATGAAGGTATATGAACTGATTAGGTGATGTATTTAAATGTTATTAAAGAAAAAAAAATAGGAAACACTCATGATAAGTTGAAGAAATTTTCAAAAAATTAGGAAACCGAATAACACTGTGTAATCTTAAACAACTCCCCTTGCATACTGTGGTAACATCTTTAATTATGTGATACCATGCTATTTTTTTCTACAGGACTCCTGCCTCAGTCAGTGCAGAGGATGGTTAGTGATTTCTGAATAAGTGGCTATTTGATGCTTCATTCTGTCCTCATATTCCTCCACACCCACCCTTTATCCCTATTTACTACAAAATATTCAAATCCTGATCTGAATCAGAATTGTTTCTTCATTTCCTGGAGTGTTTTTACCTTTTTGCAGCGTCTGTGTGATTCAGAGACATTAA
Organism: Onychostruthus taczanowskii; assembly: GCF_017590055.1. Classification (NCBI taxonomy): domain Eukaryota; kingdom Metazoa; phylum Chordata; class Aves; order Passeriformes; family Passeridae; genus Onychostruthus; species Onychostruthus taczanowskii. The sequence goes on from NW_024498751.1 coordinate 56,031, forward strand.
TAGTTTTTTTTTGTTTGTTTGTTTGTTTTTAATGAGGTAAAGTATTTTTCATCTTGTTTCTGTCCTACTCTCCAGTATTCTGGTATTTGTCCATTCTGCAAACCTATGCCTTCCTGGGATCTCATCATAGTCTTCCACTTCCAAACTTGTAGGTTGGGTCTTGTCAAACCAAGTCTCCTGTTCTTGCTGCCAGGATACCACCATGAAATTTTAGAAAACAATAATTTCCTCTTGGTTTTGGTGCCTGTCAGTCAGAAGAGAGCCAGACATTTTTTTTTTTCAATGTCTTGTTCCTAATTATGCACTTAGGCTGTTGAATTTAAACTCCTGAAGTATTCCTCTGGGGTGTTGTGTTTGGTTTTGAGCTCCCCAGTTAGTTCCCATGCACATTGACCCACTGATGAGAATCCAGCAGAGGCCAACAAGGTGATTGAGGAATGTGATGTGTGAGGACAGGCAGATGGGATGTTTCAGCCTTTGTACAGCTAAACTCTTTCGTAACCATACAAGCAGAGCTTACTGCTGTCTTCAGTTTCCTAATACTAAGTTACACAGTACGTTGGGCACACTCTTCTCAGAGGTGTCCAGTGGCAGGATAAGAAACAGTTGCAGCCATGGAAATATACAGTTAGATGAATTACATTTAATGTTATTTGTGTGGGATTGTTTTGGTTTTTGGTGGTTTGTGTATTGGGTTTTTTGTTTTTTTTTCCCTACCAAGTGAGTGGTCAAATACTGGAAGAGGTTTTCCAGAGAAGTTGTGAAATTCTCCTTCTTTGGAGACTTTCAAAGCTCTGTTGGAGATGACCCTGAACAACCTGCTCAAACTGTATCTCCTTTGAGTGTGTGTGTGTGTGGCAGAGGGGATTTAGACTAAATGACCTTCAAAGCTTCCTTGGAATCTAAATGATTCTATATTAATTTAATGTCTCTGTCCTCTAGTTTTCCATTGAGAAATACTTACCAATGCTAGAGGCCAAACTTTTCATTCTAATGCTTTGGAAGCACATAGCTGGATAAGTGGAACAGATGAACACATTCTATTCCTTAATGATTAAAAAAAAGTGTACCTCGATTAGGCACTGCAAGATTTTTTTTAAAGAACATTTTGCTTTTCTTTCCCCTCCCCAAACATCACACACAATTTCAGTGATGCAATTTGGAGCACGACTGTTCTGTAACCATCTCCCTCACCCACCCCTTGCATTTTGTGCAAGGTACATGTTCAAATTTCAGTGATTTTTAAGCAGCTTACCAATGCTGTAATTAACCTTTAATTAGATAGCTATTGATAGCTACATTGATAGATTTTTTTTTCCCCAACAGAATTTAATAAATGACCATGTTAATCTTGTGTGTTTCTTTTCATTTTTTAGGACCTGCCAACACGGGAAACTATTGAAGATCTTAGAGGTATTTTAAAGGCTTTATAAATCCCCTAAGCTGTTGTTTAATCATTGCTTGGCAAAAAAGTAATGGCACAGAGGACCCCATGGCAGGTTCTGTTGTGTGCCCTATTAGGTTCTGAGTTGAAGAGCAGAACTAAATTTCAAGGGTATTCTAACAGACTAAGCTTTCTCAGCTATCAGCCAAGCTGTCTGGGATGCATCCTTTTGAGGGGTGTGCAAATAGCTCTCCCCATTTTGATACAGGGAGATGAAAGAGCTTTGCCCCACCTTCTTAGGCAGCTCTGAGCTTCTGTAATGCATTAAACTGGGAAGTTAACACTTAGATTGCATCTTAGAGCCCTAGAACATGTGGCTGTTAACTTCTGTTGTGATTGTCAACATTTAGCTGTGTTGTATATTCCAGTACATTTACTTTGCCTACACTTCCACCTCACTTGAGATGTCTTAATATTTTAAATCTTGTTTTGTTTTTGTTAAGGCTGATCACCATATCCTGTGTGACCATTTAGGAATCACACAAAGTGATGTAGCAAACCTGCAGCATTGGCTTATTTTTTCTTTCACCTCTCCCTAAGTGGGGATAGTTCTGTAAAACATTTTGATTTTGAAACTAGCTGTTTCTTCAGCTATTTTGACTATTTAAATAGACATCCTGCTACACTTGTCCTGACTTGGAAGAGTTCTATCTTGCTTTTGTAGTATTTCATATGTAGCCACCAAAAAAAAGCCCTCCTTGCTTTAGAACTGTTTTAATAAGCTGCATCATCTGTGCTTCCTTTGCTCTGCTCTGGATCAGGTTTTGTTGGTTAAAGATCATACTTTAATAATGCTTAGTGTTCATGTGGGACCTAATGCCCAAATGTTGTAATTTTTTCTTAGGTGTTACGGTACTAGAAGATCAGGCTACACCACCAGTTTCATCTACCTCACCCTGTATCAAAGCAGATACATTGCCTGTTTCTACAACCTCCAGTTCAGGTGCCACCACATCAGCAATAGCAACAAAACCAGCTGGTATGGAAACATTTCCTGGTGATGGAGTAAAGGAAAAAGGATTGAATGGACAGCCTTGTGGCCACCATGGATCCCAAGATATTCTTGTGGACAGAGACATAGCTAAAAACTTCTCCAATATTTCTTCATCACAAGGTGATATTTTAAGGACTGGAGTTTCTTCAGAGCCATGGGACAGTGAAAATTCAGTTATTTCAGACCATTTAAGTAATCCTAGAAGCTACAAAAGAGAGAAATTGCCAGATGGTTCGCCACAGACAGGCTTTACCAATTACTGCCCTCAGTGCAATGCTATTGCAACCAAAGAGCACGAGCAGATGGAAAGCTCTTGCAATGCTGGTAATAGCCATGAGGACCTTGATTGCTCAGACAGTGAGACTGCTGTTGCAGTTGTGGACAATTCTCTTCCTGGAGACCAGCTGTGTGAGCCCATTAAAATTGTCATCACAATGAGTACTACACCAAACACCACCCTTAGTGACCTACCTGGCTCTGTCCACTTACAGGCCCTGGAAAGTGAGAGAACAAGCTCAGCCCTTGACTCTGGTGTAGTTAGAGCAGGCTGGTCAAGTCAGCAAACTAATGAACAGCTCAGAATCCCTGTTATCACGTTTGACCTGTCTGATGACAGTAAAGCTAAGCCTTGCTCAGAAGTTAGTGAAAGTGACAGAACTCCAGAAATGTTGAGGGCAGGGCTGTCATCCAACCAATGCTCTGGCTATGAGTCAGGTGATGCAGTAAAGGAGCTCAGCAACCCAGCTAATACACCTCTAGAAACTAACACTTGTTCAGATCCAAATCAGGAAAATGCTTTGGAAAATGTCCAGACTGTGGATTTAAGTTCTAAGGAAGACTTGCATAACCTAGACCCGCAGTCCTGCAGAACTGCTCATGAAAAGAGGCACATGCGGGTGTTGAGTGTAGACAGTGGGACAGACGTGCTTTTAAGTAAGAATTTTGTGGAGGTATCTGACAAAGAAAAGACTTTACCAACCTCTAAATCAGATCTAGAAGCTAAAGAAGGTCAGATGCCCAACGAGTCTAACTTTCTAGAATTTGTCTCCCTCTTGGAATCCATTAATACCTCAAAGATGAAGACATCTAATCAATCCACTGTCAAAATGGAGACAACAAAGGAAAATGGGCTTGTTGGAGGTATTATGCATGTATTACAATTCTTTTGGAATAAAGATGTTTTGAAGAGTTTGGTAACTTAGAACAGCTTAGCTGGATATCTGCAGTAAGGCAAATTCCCAGATGAAGACTGGTTTTGCTAATAGGGCCAGGATAAGGCTGGACTTGGTGGGACAAAGTGATTTTATTGAAAGTGTGTGATAGTGTCAGCTGCAGTTTTAAAATATTTTTATGTTCTTGAAGAAAACTGTTTTTCTTCCTCTAGGAAACTAGTGGTAAGCTTAGCAGGTATCCATTATGTATTTAGTATTCTGTACTAAAATAGTGTGCCTGGATTGTTGGAGTACCAGAAGTATGCAAAAATGTCTATAGCTGTTCATTACACCTGCCCTTGCACATCTTACCAGGTGCATGTTGAGGAGTTGTCTGTGTGCCTTTAAGTATGAAAACTGGAGATGGTTGAACTTCTAGCTAACACATTTGTGCACACGTACATATATTTCTAAATTTCCTGAATGGTTGTGGGTTGGATTATAATAAAAAAAAAAGTAAGAGTTCTCAATAGGGAAGAGTTTTGATTTTCAGTCACTTAAAATATTTGCATTTCAAGGATGAAAGTTTGGTGGCTGTTTTCAGTGAAAGCCTTCAGTGTTTTAATGAAAAATAGCATATTCCCCATGCAAGTTTCCATTTAATCAAGAGGGCTTTTATTTAAAAAAATATCAGTCAGCTAATTAAAAAACCTAAATGCAGTACAATTTATAGCTCTTGTATATAAATTTCTGGTTTTAATCAGCATCGTCATTGCTGTCACTGGACTCTGTGACCCTTTTCTGTTGGGAAGGACTGTTGTTCGTAGTGTCTCTAGCAGTCCTCCAGTAAAATTAGTAGGGCCATGTAATGATGATGTGAGATACAGTGTAGTGAAGGCAGATACAATCTCAGGGTACTTCCCCAGGTGATCAGTGCAATCACTTTAGAAGATCTGAGTCAAAGTGAAATAAGGCAACCTGTATCTTTACCTTCTCCAAAATGTTTGGTTTGCCTTAGATGCTATAATAAGCTGTTTTAAGAAAGCCTAAGAGGATACAGTCTCAATACTTAGTTTGCATGGAAGGTAAGAAACTTCATGGTACCCTAGAAGAGCAGCTTGGCGCTGCTATTTGTCTGCTTCCTCCTCTTGTACTATCTTGCTCCTGGAAGAAACTTCCATTACATGTAAAATGCCCAACTGACTTAAAAGGTTTTTAAAAACTATTGTGAAATGTGTGCTTTTATCGTGTTTAAAAAAAAAAAAAAAGTAGATTCATCTTCTCAATGTGTCATTTTCTTTTAGATTCCATTTACCTTTCACTCTGTCTTTCTCTAAGTCTGTCCTATCCAATGTGTTACACCCCCATCTCATTCCATCTTTCAACTGGGTCCATTTTTTCTTCCACTTTTTCTAGTTCTGTGCCTTTCCTTCCTCAATCATCCCTTCTCAGTCTAGGCACTCCTCTCCTGTGCTACCTCCTTATTTGTCTTCTTCATATTGGTACACTCTCTTCTTTCCTTCTGTTCCTCCTAGCAATCCACATTGTTGCTGGTTTAGGCTTTTCCACTCTGTTGAGCCCACCTAAAGCTGTTGCCTCCCTACATTCACTTCTCCTGCACTTATCCTCCTCTCAGTTCCTTCTGATGAATTCTGAGGAATTGAAAGAAGGGTAAATGCAGGAGAAGTGAATTTTACTTTTCCTAGACCTGCCACCTCTCTTCTGGTGTATCTTACCCATCTCTCCTGCCTTCTCAGGCTGTTTATTCTTCACTGCAGTTTCTGTCCTTCTCTATCAAGTTTATCAGCCTGCCCTGCTGACTCCAGTCTGTGCTCTGGTTGCCCAAGACAAGTGCTGAGCAAGCCCTGCTTTTCACCTGAGCCTGCTGAGCCCTGCTGGATTCCTGGGGTGCAGAGTCACCTACCTGCACAACAGCACACAGCAATACGAGGGGTGCAGCAAGCAGATTGTGATTTTTTTTTTCTGATCCTCAGCCATAAAAAGGAGTGTTTGCCCAATTATTGTACTTCTGAGTGATGTGACTTAGCTTGAAAGGAGAATTTTAGAGGTAAATCTAAATGAAAATTAAAAAAGAGAAAGTGCGGCTAATCTAAAAAGATCTTTCAGACAAGTACCCCAGATAATATGAACAGGCAAGGTTGCTGCATGAAAGAAAGCAATGAATGATCAGAATAAATCAGACTCAGATTCCACAGTGAAAACAAAACCCAAACCCCAACCCCAAAACTTATTAATGTGTGTGTAGTTATTGTGCTTTAGATCCGGTGAACAAGATTCTTATAAAAGATAATGAGGGAAAAGAAGAATTCTGCTCTTCCCTCATACCAAGCTCTCATTTAGCGACTTGAACTGAATTTCAAAGAATTACAGAATGGTTTTCTTTGGAAGAAACCTTAAACATCATCTATTTCCAAACGCTTGCCATGGACAGGGACACCTTCCACTAGGCCAGGATGCTCAAAGCCCCATCCAACCCAGCCTTGAACATTTCTGGGTACGGGACATTCACAGCTGGTCTGGGCAACCTGTTTTGGTGTCTCACCACCCTCACAGTAAAGAATTTCTTCCTAATATGTATTCTAAATCTTCCTATTTCTATTTATGAACTCTGTACTTTTGTGAGATAGTGAAGTTGAGCTGCATACATGTGTAATTAAGTGTCTCTGTTTGCAGTGTGGGCTCAGCAAGGATCATCCAGAAACAGAAGAGGGACTGGGAAGGGGATGCCCTGCATGAGCAGGGGTGACACCTGTGGATTCTGCAACTTGAACTGGTGCTGTGGGAAAAAGGAGATTCAATCTGAACTCCTTGAGCTTGGGAGAGGTAGTTCAAAGGCAGTTATTTTTAAGAGCAAGTAGGCTTTATTTTCCAGCCTAGTCAGAACGTGCCGTTTGTTAAAATAAATTACTGTCATTACTGGCAGCTTCCCCTTTGCAAGACTGAATTTTAGGAATGAGAAAGCCTTTAATTTGTTTACAGCCTTGCAATTGCAAATATGCTTTAATAATATAGTATCTTGGAACAGATCTGAATAAACATTATTCCCACATTAGAGTGGTTGTTAAGAAAAGTGTGTGTGTGTGTGGGAATACAGAGCCAAGCTGTGCGCCAGTTGTTTTGAGGGAGGAGATTGGTTCTGTTTGGTTTTTGTTCTGTTAACCTTGCACACTGTCTAATTGGCAAAAGTTAGCAATAGATGTCTGGTCCAAATGAGCATGAAATACATCCCAGAAAGATTTTTATTAGGCAATGTGAAAAACTTTGCAAATTCCTGGAAAGCTGGATATTCAGAACTGTGCAAAAGAAAGCTGATATTTAGAATAATTTGTGGAAGGTGGGGAAATGTGCTCATCAGAACTGTCTGGCAAGTGAGTGAATGTCATGGATGGATCTTTTTTATCGGTGGTCCCTCACAGAACTTGTGTGTTCTGTGAAGGTACAAGAGTTATCATCCTGACCAAATAAGTCTTTGCCTGTAGACAGCTTGGTACAATGCAGTGCGAGAAAATGAAAGCCTTTCTTCACACTTCTAAGGGTGACAGATTTAACCTGTTAAAATACAGGATATAAAATCTCTAAGAGCTGTTCTATAGCCACTCCACCTCCTCTAAATTGTGAGAAAATACCACTGACACTGTTGCTAAAACTGACTTTCAGACCAGAGTCCTTTCAGTTTTGAATCACACTTATACCACCCACATGAAGAAAGTGCAACTGCAAATTTTTTCAGTCTTTGAGAAGTGTAAGAAAACCTGGGTTTATTGGCTGCTTTGGGTCCCTCTGATGTGTCTTGAACCAAGTAAGAGCAGTTGTGCATCAGAATTATGCAGGGCAAAACCTCCTGTCGGTCCCTTTGGCGCAGCTGGCTTGTAATCTAGGACAGGCAGTATTATCACCCAGAGAGCAAAGCCTACCATGGGAGTGGTGGGGACTGGCGCAAGAGAAACTAAACTAGGGCTGTATGGCCCCAATTTAGATGTTTTGCAGGCTCTTTTTAGAAAAGGTACTCATCATTCTGGGCAGTGCACAAACCACAACCTCGAGTGAGTTGTTCTGGATCCCAAGCAATTACCCTTCTCCTGTAAAAAAAACTAAAATATACTCCTGTGGGTATTTTTAGACTCTCTCTCCTTTTTTTTTTCCTTTTTTTTTTTTTCTTTTTTTTTCCCCCTTGTATGTGGGAAAGAGGACTATCATATGCCATGTAGTCAGGGGGAAGAGGGATCTTGTGCCTTGAGTCACCAGTGCAGTTGACAGTCGTGGTGGGAAGTGACAGCAGGTGATTTTGCTGGCAGGTAGGTGGCACCTAGGAAATAAAGCCCTGCCTGGAGCTAGCTCATCTTTTTGGAGCAGCTGTGTATCACGCCTGATTCTTGTGCCAGAGAAGGGCCACATGGCATGTGGTGCACCTCTTTGGGTGTGGAGGAACTGGTGTGCAGAATTCAATTCTCTGAATCTCATGCTAAATGTGTAAGGCTTGACAGGCTAAAATTTTAAAATTTTGGTCTGTGTGTTGAAGAGGTAGTAGTACGTATGATGACATGTATAAGAGCTGCAAAAAAAATAAGAGGTTATTTCAGAGGTTTGTATTCTGATGTAACTAGTAGGTATCGTGATTAGGCTACTAATTCCTACCTCTGCTGCTGACGCAGGAGATGGTTTCAAGCAAGTCACTTCCTGTAGTAGGTACAACGCCTATTGCTAGTTTTTCCTGTTGCTTCAGGATTAATGTGGCAATCCTTGTTACTGGAAAATGCCATGTGCTGCTTCAGTGTCCATGCTGACCTCTTGTGGCAGTTATTGGACAGTGTAGTATTCCCTGGGCACTCCTGTTGTTTGGTGGATGATTAGCTTAAATGTCAGTTTTTTCTTTTAATGTATTTGTGGCATAATAGGCAAATTTGGGTTGAGAAGAAAGTGCATAAGCTAGATGTTTTTGCTAAAGCAGTTGGTGAAGAAAGGATTAGGGATGTTCTTAGGATTTATAATCCACATATATGAATGGCACAGTTCACAGCTTGTAGAACTTTGGTTTCAAGCTGGTACTAACAAAAGCATAGAGCGATTTGGAATAATTTCTTTGTGGCTGAACAGGCAGCAAATATATTTTAAAGTGAAAATTTCTATTTTGGAGCATAATATTGTTGAAGAAAGTGGATTCTGTAGCAAAGCAATTAATGAACAGAAGAGAGACAGGCTTAATTAGCTTAATTCTGCTTGCCCAGTTTTCAAACCAGATGGTGTTTGAAATTATGACAGCAGTGGTATTTTGTTTTACAGGAGTCAGCTATGAAGGTTGGGATAGGGATATGTAAGTAAAAGATGAGGAAGAAGGTTTGGAAGACTCCAGTAAGGGGCCACAAATAGGAAAAATGCTTTGGACGAAAGTTAGAGAGTAATAAAATTTAATTCTAATTACCTAATAATAAGGCAACTTTAAGGCTGAGATACACTGATAGTTGGTTGCTGTGATTACAGAATTAAAGAATGGATTAGATTGGAAGGGACCTTAATAAATATCATCTAGATCAAACATTCCCCCACCCTTCTCCTTGGGCAGGGATGCCTTTCACTAGACCAGGTTGCTCAGAGCCCCATCCAACCTGGCCTTGAACACTTCTAGGATGAGGCATCTATAACTTCTCAGGGCAAGCTGTACCAGTTCCTCACCACCTTCACAGTGAAGAATTCCTTTCAAATATCCAATCTAAATTTGCCCTCTTCCAGCTGAAGGACATTCCTCCTTGTTCTATCATTACACACTCTTGTAAAAAGTCCCTCTTCAGATTTCTGGTGGTCTCTCTTCAGGTACTGAAAGGCTGCAATTAGGTCTGCCTGGAGCTTTGTCTAGGCTGAAATCTCAGCCAACTCTCTCACCCTTTCCTTGCAGGAGAGGTTCCATCCCTCTGATCATCTTGGTCGCTCTCCTCTGGACTCACTGTATTAATATATGTACAAAGGCTGTTTCATTCCAGCTGTAAAATTATTCATAGCCTCCTAGAGTAGAACAAAGGTTTGTCTATAAAGATGACTGGGATGCTTAAAATCTGTTCTACAAGTGAAAAACTTACATGGCAAAAGAAAGTATGGTACTGTAGGTACTGTAACCGCTTCATTTGTCAGCATTGGGATGGTATACTTGTAAGTAATGTTGATAGGCTGTTGAAAGTTGTTAGTGCAGAAAAAATGTGTACTGAAAATATCTTATGTATAGGACCTGTAAGAATTGTTCCTTTTCATAAGTATTTTACCACGGTAACTTAAGCTTGTATCTTGTGCTCTGTCAAAATATGAAAATGGTGTACAGACCAAAACTTGGCTGTTTATGCAGGACTCTTCTGAATCACCCTGCCCCAAGACTGATTTAGCCATGAGTCCTGATAGCTACACCTCACATGTCTGACTCATGTGGCATATAATTTCCAGATAAATTATGTGGTTATTACGGAGCCTAGGTCTGATCTTGATACTACTGTAAGCCCAGCTGTGCATGAGCTGGAGACATGTGGAGCAGCGGATAAGGGTAAAAGGCACAGAGAAAAGTGCAAGTACACTGCCATGTTGTCCTCTTTAGTCCACTCTTGCACTTGGGAGAGGTTTTTCCTGGTGTTTGAGCTTTGCCAGCACAATTTGTGTGCAGGGAGCATTTGGTGACGTAGAGCCGATTGCGTACTCTGGCAGGACACTCCTAGTCTAGACACTTCTATCTTCATTTAAATACTGAAGGTGTAAGTCACCTGGAAGAAGAAGAGCTGTAATCTTGAAAGCCAGTCACAAAGCCATCATGGCCCACTTTTGCGGTGGTGGAAGTACTCATCACCATGGTATTGTCTGACTGGCATATAAAGCCTATAAGAAGTAGTATGTTTAGGTTTTTGTTATTATGACTCTTTACCACAGCAGGAAAAAGAAGTCTGCAAGGCTTGTGGTTTGGAATGGAAAAGAGAGAAGCCTGTTCTGAAACCACTAGATAATCAGATTTTAAAAAATCTTTTTAATTGTTCCAGCCCTAAAGCTGGTTTGGGGCACTATGGGACCAATTAGTTTATTTAAACTGCAGTTTCTGATCTCTATCAATTATTCTTACAGTTTGAACAGCCCAAGCCTTTAGGAAGGTCATTTTGATTAGGTATCTGTGGCTCCATCACCGCCCACAGGTGTGGTTACATCATTAAGGAGATGCTTCAGTAATGACACAGTTTCTGCTTAAACTGGAGTTTAAGTCTTTAACTAGGAGAGGAAAAAATTGTTGTCTCTTCCCCAACTGCTTTTTTTTTTTTTTTTTTTTTTTTTTTTTTTTTTTTTTTTTTTTTTTCCCCTAGATAGAATAAAATAGATCTGGAAGACCTATTGAATTTTGCCTCCATGCACAAAAAAGTATCTTCTATACCAAACTTGTGCTTGCTTCATTGTGCTTATAGAACAGGCTTTAGGGTGTGAAGGGTGCCCTGTGAATTGAAACTGCTGTAGAGATGTTTTAGCTCAGGAAGGTAGGTTTGCTTATAGAAATAATGTGTTGGTAGATCAGCTGATACAGTTTGGGGAAAACAAGACAGATGATCTGAAAGGTCTGCATATGCACATGCTTTTTTCAGTTTTATCAGCTGACCTTATAAATGGAAAAGCATCTCTTTATAAGCCTTCGTTCTCTTTAATCCTTAGACCAATTTAGATGTGTTTCTTGACTGGTGATTCCTACAGGTTAGGATGGTAATTATATTGATGAGAAATATGGCTCAAGATATGGAATTTTCAGTGGGGTGAAATTTCTGTGTTTTTTCCCTTGATCTGAGGTGTTTAAGTAGCAGGTATTGCAAGAAGTCTGGGTAAGTATGTTTCAATACACTTTGCTTGGTGCAAAAAGCTACAGGATTTACTGAGGCATCTTCAACAAGCACCCGATTTTTCCATTTAAAGCATTTAATTGCACAACTGCACAGGGTGCTGATGAAATCATTGTCTTAGTTGCACTTTAAAACCCTAACAGGTAATTGTTTTGGTTTATAAACAAAGCACAGTTGAAAAATGTTTCATTATTCACAATGAATATGTTGTACACATATACATATATATACAAAAAATACATGCATGTGTAGAGAGGCAATATAAATATAATTGTACTCTAAGTAGTAGAAATTGGACAAATACTTCATGTGTATTTTTAAATCTATAATTCTGTATTTTCCAAACATAGGATAATCTGCTGTGAAATTGTTTTGCCAGTTTGTCCTTTGTCCTGCATCAGATGTGTGGCCAGTGGGGAAGAGAGATTAGGCAGCTATCTGCTTTCCTGTCCAAGAGCTTTATTTCCTTTGTAGGCGTTGCTTTCCCTTCTGTAAAAGGGGAATGGGCCAGTGCTTCTGCTTTTCCACTGCCAGCATACACAGCTTGGGAACAAATTACAGCCTCCAGGGAACCAGCCTCTTACCAGTCTAGATTAGGAACAGATTGCTTCCCTCTGAAACAATAGGAGAAGCAAAGCAGAAATTCTCTCGTTTGTCCTTTACTTCACACAGTGTGTTCTTGAAACAGCCCATTCATAAGGGTCAGAGTACCTCCTCATTCAGATTTGTGGTTGTATTGTTTTAGGTAATGGTAGTGCTTTCCATAAAACTAGAAAATACTGCAGTGTTTCAGATTTTCATTTTTAGATGCTCTTGTTCAGTAGTTAACAAACGAAACTCTTGAAAGTCATCTGTGGAGAGTGGCTCCACTTCACTGCCCTGTTTTCCAGATAGCCAGATGACGGAGAAAAAAGAAGAATTGGTGGGAACAGAAAAGCACTGTGAGCAACTTCCTAAACAGGAAAGATCAGATGTACAAAGCCAAGATCGTGCTAGTACTAGTCCGGTGCTACCAGAGTCTGCCAAATTTGCAGCACTGTAAGGCCAGTTTACTTTACAATTTTGTACTTCAAAGATATGATGTAAGCTGTTTTGTTTCACTGAGTAGAAATGACATAAACTTTTAATTAACCTCTCTTTCTTTTTGTTTTATTGAGAACAAGAAAAAAGTTCCTCATAGTAGTTTTGAAACATTTTTGTGTCAAGTTACCAGGGCAGCAGGCAAAGGCAGATAATCTACCGGGTAACTTCTCAGCAAGACAGTTCTGTCTTGCAAGTAATAAGTGGACCTGAGGCGTCTGTGCAAGATGAGCTCTCCGTGGATGCCATGCATGTGTTCATAGATGAAAACGGTGAGTTTATCTAGTTGGGATAACTGCAATGCGTGAGGAAATTTCTGAACACTTCAGATGTTCTGGAAGGATATTTCTCTTGTCTGTTACCGGTTGCATGTTTTATTGTGTGTGTGGAAAAAAAAAGGGCTTGGTAATTTCAAGTCAGATGAGCAATAAATAGAGTTTTCCAAATCCACCAATGACCATCACAGACCTGAGCCTTACACAGTGCCTGAAGTTTATCTTCCAAACATCATCCTCAAAAGATGCTGGCTAGGCCAGAAGACAACTTCTGTCCCGTCAGAAGAATCTCTGGTGTTTTCTCCCCGACTAGAAGTTTTGCACTGACCTGGCTGGGCAAAATATGTCTCCTTTTTACAGTTTTGTTCTTCAGCTGGCTCAGACTGACCTCTTGGTATGGTGGTGGTTGTTGTATTTGGAGTTGTGATCTGCTACTCTTTTAAAGAAAATTAGTGAGTGACCTAGTCTTGCCCCATGCATATAGTTGGGATGCCACTGCTCTGAAGCTGTTCTTGGAGTCTGAAGCTGTAGGATGGGTTTGAGCCCTGTGTAGTGCCCTGTGAGGTACTGGCTCATACTTCTGAAAGACAGCTGTCCCAAAAGCCCTATTTCCTTTAAAGTTGCCTTCAAAACCAGCATGCAGTGAGTGCTCATGGTACTGGGTCTGTGACCCTGGAGACAATTTTGTTTTCTGCCTGTTCTTCCTGGCCCTGCTGGCAGCCTGCAGCTATGGTTGTGCTGTGGCCAGAAGGGCAGCAGCTGCCAGTGGGGCAGGTGATGCGGCCTCTGGGTCAGCCAGCACCCACCCTTGGCTTTGTGCTCCTCTGCAAACAGGGAGGAGCTGTGGCTGCACTTCTAGCAGAATTTTTGCTGCTTTCTACCTCCTGATCTTGCCCTTGTGAATGGAAAGAGGGAAATCTGATTTCACGTTTTATGGTGAACTTACATTAATTGACATGTTTTGTGTTTAATTTACATGCCTTTGAAATTCTTACTGTGACTTCTATGTTTTGATTTTTCTCAGGTTTTCAGTTGTTCAAATGTGATTTTGCTTTCTGAAATCTAAAATGAGCCTAATGCACAGACAGAAAAATATATATTTATAAATATGCCTGATGTAGAATGTGTATGTTATAAATTTTTTGTGTACACAAATGATTGCATCACTGAACTGACATTTTTTCCCTCTGTATTTTCTAAAGGGGAAATCAGGTCCTGCTACTTAAAAGCTGGCTGTCAGAAGGAAGGAAATTTTAGACATCAGCTATCAGATTGTGATTGTATGTCAAATGCTCAGTAAGTAAGCCCTTATTTTTCGAAACGTTGAAAGTTTTCATTGCTGGAAACTATGAAACTGTAGCTGTGAAAAATACATATGAAGGGGAGTAGTGGTGAATAAATGTGCTAACCTTTTCTAGAGAAGTCAAAGCAGGAAAATTTTTTTGCTTTCTGCTAAAGCACTGATAGCTTTATAAGAATATAGGAAAGAAAAAGTGAAAATAAAAATCAGAACTATGCACTTTGCTTTGCTTATTTTTGGGAATAGCCAAAGTCAAATGTAGCTATTATAAATAAAATTGTAAACAATATAAGTGAGACTGTTCCATCAACCTTGTCTTGTTTGCTTCCCATACCTGTTGCATTCTTTACAAATTTTTATTGCTGTGTCTGTATTAGTGATTGACTGTGGATTCTAGCAGCAGAGCCTTTCACCTTGTATTACATCTCTAATAATAATTTGCTGCTCCAATGAGGAGCTGATCCAAACAATTTTCTTTTTTCAAAAGTTCTTTTTGGAGTGATCCATATAAATCCTGTATTTATTACTATGGTTTCCACATGTGATGGTTTCTTTCATGTGATCTGTTTTTTGCATATCTGAAAAAAGAATTGTAGCTATTCATAAGTATTTTAATGAAATAATTTTGATTTTCATACTGCTTTACAGCATTTGCAGAAGTTGAGTGAGGGACTGAGAATAGTCTTTTTTTAATAGCAAATATTGTTCTTCAAGTGTTTGTTTCTCAGTAGAGGCTTTTGAAAAACTTGGGACCATGTTAAAAACAGCGTTAGCATTTTAGATAGAATGCTAGTATAAAAGACATGAGAATAATGTTTTTATTTGTCAGTGAGCAAAGACTGAAAAAACTGAATAGTAGAAACGTTTTGTCTTTAGCAAAATAGCCCACCCCCACACCCATCCTGATGTAGTTCAGTTTTGACCTAAAAAATCAATTTTACTTGGGTTCCATTTATTTCTTGCAACTCTCTTTGTTTCACCTTGCACAGAGCACTCTTCTGCTCCCCCTTCCTCTAACTAGGAATTTGTTCTAAATTCAGAAATAGTTTTCTGGCCTCTGACTTTTTTTTAATCAAATTAAGGACCACCTTCCATCTCATGTAAGAAGTCATGCTGAATCTGCCTTTGCTAGATGCTTATGTGATACCTCTGTCTTGGTTTGCAGACCTTAAGGGATGAGGTTTATTTTTAAGGATTCCACTCAACCATGTTAACAAAAGCAAGTTCAGATATTCTTTGCAGACATTTACATGCATGCAATTTCTTAAGATGAGCACCTTTGCTGGAAGTCTCAGAGTAAAGTGATAGTTCAGACCAGGGAATGGAACAGATCAGTGAAGAGGAGTGGGTTCCCAGGACTTTTTTTGTGGGAGTCAATGGGAAGCCAGAACACGATTTTTTCCAAGAAGAGAGCAGCATGAAGGAAAGTGCAAAGAACGAGTTAATATAAAAAATAAGGAAAGGGAGCAAGGAAGCTTGAAGTATTCTTAAGCTGGTTTTTGCAGGGGCAGTTTGTATTGTCTAGGCCAGAGAGATTAGTGAGAGCTGTTTGTTCAGTGGGCAGTTTCTACCATCTGTGAGTAGCTTGACGGGTAGCACAGGAAGGAAGGAGTTTTTGTTTTTTGTTCAGGTGTTCACCATCAGGTAGTTTGTATTTAGAGAATATGGAGCTCTTACAGCATATAAAAAATGGAAGAGCAAACCTGCTTTAAGGACAGTACAGGAATGATGCATCTTTCCATCTCCCCTGTCCACACCTGCAGGCTTGCTCATCAGTTGTGTCAAGTTACTTTCTTTTTTGGTAAAGATAAACCAAATGATCAGTGAAGGACAGGTTATTAGTGAAGAAAAAGCCAAATAGGATAAAATGAAGTGCAAGGTGTAATCAATGAGTGCTTCACTTAATCTCTTCTGTGTGTCTGTCTGGAGAGGGTCCTTGACAAAAACTATTCCCTTGGGGGTGGGCCCTCTCTGGTGGAGATGTTCATCGTAAGAGTAGTCCATACCAACAGGAGATGCTGCTGTTATGGAAAGATATTAGTAAAGAGATGAACATGACTTATCTACCAGCCCATGAAAAAGTTAACTAAGGAGAAGACAATGATAATGACAGTATAGCTTCCTTGAGTGATTGAAATGGTGTAGAAATAACGAATAGCTTTAGGCCTGGTGTCTGAATTCCTTAATGAGCCATCAAAATATTTCACAAGTCAAGAGATGCAGGAGGAAATTAATGCCTAGCCAAAAGAGGTGTCATCCTCCTTTCAGAGGAGGGGGTAGGTTTTTGGTCTCATGGAGCCCAGATTTCAGAATTTAGAATGAGCACAGAAAACAATACAAAGGTTTGCAGTAGATGTGTATGAGCTCTGAAAACACTTATCACCAATCATGCTTGCTTTATACTGTTAAGATTAAGCTGCTCCTAAGGGAAACATGTCAAACTGAGTTAAGCAAGTGGAGTAACCATGCGGATTTGAATGGGCTGTGCCGTGATGTACTTCTTTATGAGGAGAATTGACCCAGGACAGAAGGTGACAACAGGCCTCTTGCTTTGTGGGTGTTGTTGGGAGAGGCAGCAGACCAGCTGGTCTCTAGGAGAGAGATGTGATGCCTCTGGGATTTTGCAGTTGTGCAAGGTGAAGGAATTTTGACTGGAGAGAGTATGAACTGTGGCTGGTTTGTAAAGAGTAAAGTAATTTCCTTATGAATTGGCCATACATATGTATGTTTTAACAGCGTTATGCAAAACTGAAGAAGATGTTTAAATATTACTCAAAAAAAGTTCTTAAAGAAAGTCTTGAGGCAAACGAATTAAGGTTTCATGATCTTCAATTCAAATTCTAACTTTCTATTTCTGTCTATTGAGTCCCAATATTGTCTTCTCCATTTGTAGGCTTAAGCATTTCACATCAGATGATTAAGAACTGAAATTAAAGTAGTATCCTATACCCCATTTGATCTTCTTGGCATAGCACCTGAAATGAATTTCTCACAAATAATTCATTGTCACAGAAGTGAGGATATGCTACGATTTTATTTTTCTTCTTTGTTTTTGTGTGCGTCCTGCTTTTTATTTGCTTAGAAAGGGCTGAATGGACAACAGTGGATTGCAATGTGCCAGAGAAAGAAGGTGTCCAAATCTGAAGGAGTCTGTGATTTCTTCCTTTAGACACTCCTTGACATTGCAGGCAATACTGTTAAAGGGAATAGGCTTTGTCTTGTCATGCCTTTCTGGTTCTGCAGTGTTGTGAGATGATCTTGGAGTATTCTCCAGTTTATCAATATTAATATATATTCCATCAGCTTCTACTTTTTGTCTTTGTGTGTTTTTAATTTTTTAGCTTAATTGTTGATTTTTTTCAGCTATAGTAGTTGTTCTTAATATTAGCTGTACCTGCAGTCCTTGTCCTGGGAAATTTACAGAGCTTCTTAAATGTAGTATAAACACTTCCTTATTAATAATTTCCACAATTATCTCTTAATTCTATTAAAGGTTACTGAGAATTAAATTTTTTCAGATTGTTTTTGTACTTGGCTCTTGCCAAATTGTCTCTCACTTGTCTAGCAGTGCAGCTTTTAAAATATTTGAAGACCTAGCCAAGTTAAAACTTGAGGAGGTTTTTATGTTGTAATTATCAATAAAAGTAGATAATTCCTTTTCCATCATAATCCCCACTTTGGTGGGTGATTCCTGTCACTGAGTTTGGTAAATTATTTAAACATTGGCAGGACTAATCAAGTCAATGTAATTACCCTGACCCCACTTTTGTCTGTTAGTTTGCTAGCAACATCTCTTGCCAGCAGTCCCAGTGGAATTTGTTCCCTGCTGAGCTAATTGCATCTAAATTTGATGCTTCCATTACTCTGCTAGTTCACCTCTAGCCATAAATTGGTTTGTGACAGGCTTTGACAAAAGTATAAACTCTATTCCCAGCTCATGGATTATGTTAGAAATTAGTTCAAAAAGACCATTTGAATCTATTCTGAAGTGAGTCACCAAGACATGTGATGGAGCTTGGCTTTCTTGGAGGTGGCTGAACAGAACACCTGCTTGCCCTGAGTCTTGGTGACATGGGGAGACAAAGCCATCACTCTAAACATCCTCCTTTCTTCCTCCTTCACCTAGATTTATATGCTGAGTGCCATGTTGGAGGGAATGTCCCTCTGGTCAGTTGGGGTCAGCTGTCCTGGTTTTGTCTCCCCTCAGCTGCTTCTGCACCCCCAGCCTCCCCACTGATGTGAGGAGCAGAAAAAGCCTTTGGGGCTCTGTGCTGCTCAGAAATGGCTAAAACATACCTGTGTTATCAACACCATTTCCAACACAAATCCAAAACATAGCTCCATACCGGCTACTGTTAAGAAAAGTAACACTGCTCCAACCAAAAGCAGTACAAACAGAAAGAAGGATTACCCAGCTCTTAGCAAAAAGCACCTTTATCTTAGATGCAGATTCTCCTTGCTGTGTGACACTTGAGCTTTCATTTGGAAAAAATTATATATAAAATTCAACTTGCTCTATACCTTTAAAAAAATTATTCCAGTTTGAGCCTTATCCTGCTTTCTTGGTCATGTATCTTTTAATTTACCTGTAAAATTATAAAAATATCCCTTTTTGTAGGATAAAATTATATTCATGTGTGTTTCACTACTACACGTGTTCAACCATACCAGTACAATCATGCATTCGTATTGCACTTTCCAGACATGTGCTGTCTGAGCAGTTGATCCTCTGAACTCCTCACTTTTTTTAGATGAGGCTCTGACACTGAAACCAGGCTTCTAAAAAGCTATATTATAGCTAAAATGTTTTGCAATACAAATAGACACTTCCATTTAAAACAATTGCTTAGATTTTTTTTTGTTTGTTTGTTTTGAGAGTAATTTTATTTTTGGTATCATTGGGGCCAAAAGTTAAAGTATTTGCAGCAAACTAGTGGCTAACAAGTACTAAAAAATAATTTAAGGTATCTGTCAGTACAGCTGCAGAGTGCTGGTGTTTCTGGCCCTGGGCAAAAGAGAGAATGTCAGATCAGTGAGCTAACTTACTTGATTTACTTTCTCATCTCAGAATAAGCTGCTTGAGTGTGTTATACTATATGAAAATCTATCTGAATATCTTAGTGGTACTATACATCCCCTTCATAAATCTACTAATATTTAGTATGCTCACTGCTGGAAAATTCCCTGAACCTTTGAGGTTATTTCTCATAGGAGAAAGTAGATTTTTTTTTTTTTTTTGATGTTTCAAAATGTCTTAGAATGTGACCAAAAAGTGTGTCATTAAAGCATCTTTGTATTTCTCAGTAAGGTGACCCAAATAAAACAATCCCCCACTGCTCTTGTAGTAAGCTGCTAAATATTAAAGATTTCTTAATGCTGTTTGTCAGGTTGTGCACTTCTGCAGCTGAGCACGTTTTGAAATGGATGTGACAAATATTACAGAGTCCTCTTTGGGATTCAGTGATTTCAGATAAGCTGCTCCCCTGGGCATAGAGCTGCTTGAACACAGAAATGAACAGGGGGTGTGCACTGAAAATGGTAATGTTTGTGTTGTAAAGAAGCCATGGATTTTTATGAGAAGTACTCTTTACAAACTCAGTGGCATTTTCCTGATGGCTTGCAAGGGGCAGGATGAACCCTTGTGTTAAGCTTGGCCAGGTAAATTCCTTTCCTTTATTTGTGTAGGGGTTTTTAGTCCTGCTTTCACTGAACACTGGGCAGGGACAAGAGTGTTTTCAACAGAATGGGACTCAGAGGTGAGAGGGGACCATGCTACCACATGATGGCAGCAAAATCCTGCTCAGGACTAGGAGCTTATGGAGTGCTGTTAAGTGTTGGGACTGGTTTCTCTCCCATGCCATGCCCTCCCATAAGGAGTGCAAAAAGGAACGTTTTAAAGCATTTCGGAGATAACACAACTATGGAAGCTATTAATGCACTAATTCCAGTAAGGCTTCATCTTCTCAAAATGCATCCTCTAGTTTACTAACTAACACATGCCGTTTGTTTTTAAAGTTTTTGGTATATTTATCTTTGTTTTGAAATGTAATAGGCTTGCAAATTATCAATTTACATGCTTATTAGCAACATAAAAGTATCTGAATACTGGAAAGTAAGAGTGTACTGAATGGACCCCATTCTTAACATTTGAGTAAGAAGGCATTCATCACTTTCTGCCTTCATATTGACCACAGTGCCTTTGGGAACGTGCTTTACAAGGTCTTTCTGTCCATCTGCAGTAGCTGACTTAACATGTACTACTGCTTGTTTTGCAGTCTATTTGCAACAGTGATCTGATATCTTCCCTGCCTATTATGTCAGTATATCACTACATCCAGCTTTTACATTCCGTAAACTCAGATATTCTGCCTTGTTGCTGTTAGGAGTGTTATTTTTGCTAGTTAAAACAAATGCCAAAAATGATCCCCAAATCCTGTAGTACAATGGGTATAAATACACATTTATATAACTAGCAAAATATGAACAACATTTAAGAGAGATTTTATCTTTAGCTTGAGCTGCCATCAATGTAAGCACTGAAAATAGTTAAGATGCACATTCTTAATTAATTTTACACTTTATGAAACTGCTAAGTCTTACGAAAAAAAAGTGGAGAGTGCTTCCTCTTTCAGTTTTTTCTTTTTCCTGTGATTGGATTTGTCAAATAATCATCCACTGCTAATGCAGCTATCACTGGCATATTTCAGTCTTCTTACGTGCTCTGAGTTGCTTTTTAGTGTGAGTCTTGTTATTTGGGAACTGTAAGCCACAATTTTCTTAAAAGAAGCAACATCCACAACTTCAGTGGCTTTTAGTGTCAGTGTTGAACCGTGCAGTACTCTGTTCAGATTGGTGCTGGGAGCTCTCTAGTGGAGACCTAATGAGCAACATCAGTCCAGACAGCTGCATTTGAGCCACAGACTGGCTGTTTTGAAAGAGCACAAGGGTATGGGTGTGCTGAGTTCCTGCTGTGTTGTCAGCACTAGCTGGGTCTTGTACAACCACATCACTCAGGTCTCAGTTCAGTGCTTTTGGGTGCCCCTCAGACCAATACTCCAGAAGCAATTGCTTGTAGGATGTGCAGGAGGGGACATTTCCAACTCTGAGCCGCCTTCTGGCTCTTCAAAGCTGTAGTTGCTTACCATCACCTAAGGGCAGTATTTTAGGGAGTATTACATGCTTAGGGAGTAATACTGCTTTTGACTGTATTATTTGTCATCACTGTGATATTTATTACACACTGTAAACTCTGTAGTGACCCAGACAGCTGTCTTAGTCAATCCAGTGTGATCTCTCTGGTTTTTAGCATGTGAAGACCTGTCCTTTCCCCAATATGCAGGTTAAAATGAAATTTAACCAAGACCTGAAAAACAGCTTTATTAACAGGGAATTCTTTGTGGTGTGCCTGTATAATGAACTCACGGTGGGGGTAGGGTCAGACCCAAGGCAGCTAATCCTAACATAGGGGATGATTTAGGCTAGATTATGTTTGAATGGCTCAGGCCAAGTTGTCGATGGTATAAGGCAACAGGCTAAACAGAGAGGGAAAAGGAAGATTTTTTTCCAGCACTGTGTGGTTATACTGAAACATTCTATGTGATGTGTTATATGATTGCTCCACTACCTTATGCTTGCTTAGTGTTCTTACAAAACCAGATTATGAGCCAGAGAAAAAATTTCTGGTTTTATACCCAATTATCAGTAGAGGGTGCTATGTTGCTTTTGAATTTGATCTGCGTAGGTTATGTGTTTATCAGAGATATTTTTAGTTAATAATTTATCACTCAAAATTTAGTTCAATTATACCTTTGCTTACATTAGCAGTGCAGTTTACTGTGATAGATCTTGATAATATTAATTTGATTCTGCAAATGAGCAGATTTTCTATTTAGCAAGATTCCGTGTTATACTGCGATCAGCTCTGTTATAATGATTTTATGATTAGAGAGTGTTTGCTCCTATTTATATATGGTAATAAATTTATAGAATCTAGTTTATAGGCTTACAAAAACACAAACACTATCATTGCATTTCTTACGGGTGTTTGCTGTCAGTGTGATAGCAATGTCATCAGATGAGATGTACAGTTTCTAAGTAGCTGTGCAAGCAATTAATCTTTGGGGGTAGCAAGTGAATGTCAGAAGGAGGTTGTGTGTAAAATAGGGATAAGGAAGACAAAAGCAGTAGACAGGAGCTGAAGGAAATGGAAGATGAGGAGAGAATAAGAAGATAGAGAGAAATGAGGCTG
This sequence comes from Onychostruthus taczanowskii, assembly GCF_017590055.1. NCBI lineage: Eukaryota > Metazoa > Chordata > Aves > Passeriformes > Passeridae > Onychostruthus > Onychostruthus taczanowskii. Next base: position 78,388 of record NW_024498751.1, read on the forward strand.
ATGATTGCCAGATGACAGATTCTGATTTTGAAATTGTTGCTTTACTAGCTCTGTCTTCCCAACTTCTCTGCCCTAATTGCTTTTTCAGGACTATAAGGTTTCTGCCTCTTTCCCACAGTCAGTGTCCTGGCTGTGGTCTCCTCTGCCATTTGCTGAGAGGCGGAGCGGTGGATTTTTAATGCAAACATAAAAAAGACTATGGGCACTCTTGGCTTTTTGGTTAACTTCAAATCTGGTGGGGGATTATTTGATCTCCTAGGTTTATTCTTGGAAGAAGCCTTATTAATAAAATACTTTAATTTCTGAGAACTGATAGACTCCTGGTATTCTGTTCCATCCATCTGTCCTTCTGCTATTTCCATTTTTGGTGAATGTGGGATTAAAGATGTGATCCAATCTGAGAATACTTTTGTAGAAAGACAGCTAAAGATGTAGCAATTTAGTGAAGATTGACTCTTCATTTAGGAAGGCATGAGCAACCACTGTTTTATTCCCCTGCTCTTTTGTTGAGTCACCTTTTGGGCAGGAATTCCCAGGCTAAAATTCCTGCATAGCCTGGGCTAAATTTGCTGCCTTCTTGCTGTGAACAGGGAGGCTCAGGGTTGCAGCCATAATGACAAGGAATGGGACAGCTCATCCTGAGGAAACAAACAAAAAATCTCTTGTCTTCCTTCTGACTGGGCAAGGTTGCTCTGTAGTCCATATCTGTGGGAATCTTACTTCTGGGAAAGGCTTCCTCCACTTTCCTTCTGCTTAATTCTTCTGGTTGTGATCCAGGATCTTGGATGAGTGCCATCCCTTCTGTGTTGTTTTGTTAATAACTGCTGACAAAGGAGACAATTCTTACAGAGGGCTGCTTTGTGGCTGGGACATCAAGTGGGTTGTGGTGGACCATGTTCTCATTTGCTGGTACTGTCTAAAGGGAACATGACATCTTTCCTGACTGTGGAGCGGATCATGCTGCTGTCTGTAGCAGGAGGAGTGTGGAGTGCAGAGGAAGCCATGAGGGTCAGGAGCATGGGATGCTCTCATTTCTGCTCAGCTGGGAGTTCTTCTGGAATGGCAGATGGTGAATATCAGGCCTGGAATTCAAGCCTGATAGCAATCAAGTCTTTGAAAACATAAACTACCTGGCTCAGAAACCAGAGGCAGGATGGCTTCTCTGCTGACATCCCAAGGCTGATCGTATTCCTATTGGTCCAGGCAGAGCTACCAAAGCCTGGAGGGAAGGAGAGAGTGTGTGCACTTCAACCTGTTGGTGTGACACTTCAGCCCTTCTTTTAAGTAATCCAGACACTGAGCTGTGTTCCAGAACAATGCTAACCACTGCAGCTGGAGTTAACAGCCAGTCATGTGCAGGACAGCCACAATTTTAATGCTTTAATAAGGGCTACGTAGGAGCCTTTGGGAACTGGCAACCAAAAGCAAGGAAAGTTGAGTTAACTAAAATTAATAAGGTGCCTTTGGGGCAAATGTAGGGTATGCAAGAGGAAGGTTTTAATCTTTGCACTGCCATAGTCTTCCTGGCTGACTGTAGGCAGATTGCTCTAGTTTCTTCCTGCTTGTCTTTATGCAAGACAAGAACAACAGATATTGACTACCTTGCATGAGCACTTAGGTGCTTTCACCTCATGTAGATACAGAAAAGTAGTAAGAGCCCAAGGCAGGTATCCAGAGCTAGTGGGGCAATGAGCTTGGAGCAGAGCACTTTATGTATAAATTCCATTTGGAAGAGAATTAGAAAGAAGTATTTAAAATAGATCTCTTCCCCAAGTAACAATTATTTCATTTCAATACAGTTGTCTCTGAAACCCAGTCAGTCATGTCATGGTAACACGATTTCTGCAACCCAGCAGACACTGCTGCTCTAAGTGCAGATTTTCACAAGTGTTTAGGTGCTGTACTACAACACAAAACAGTAAATGTGAGGAAAAACAATAAATAGTATCTTGCTCAGGGCCCTCCCAGGGTGAGTTTACACTCTGTACATGGGGGATAGCTGAATTAGCCTTATGTGAATTAGCTCATGTACTATTATCTTGTTAGGGCAGAAGGAAATTCTTGTAGCCTGAATTTTCAGCAGGGTAAATCAGTACTCACCAAATTCAGTGCAGGTGAAACCAGACTAGCTCGGTACCTAAGTGAGCTCATTGGAAGCTATTCTGGGATCTCTGCAATATCTACTTTGCAGTTTTGCTCTGTAGATGTGCATCCCTAAACTTAAATTGTCAATGGACAGAAAAAGGCACTTCTGAAGTGTGATTCCTTGAGGGTGTTCATCTCAAAATGAGAAAAGCTGTTATACAGAAGTATCTGTTTCTCTGTGGTGGATGTAGTAAATCAAGTATATCTGAATTTGGGTGTTGACTGCTTTGTGGATCTGTGCTAGATTTCAGATATGAAGGTGGAAGGTTCCCAAGTCCTGTGGGCCTACCAGTAGTGTAATTGCAGACTTTCTCCTGTAATATTTCAGAATTGTTAAGAAAATATTGCTGCTTAAAACAATCTCTTTCTTTCCCGTTCTCTGTGCACAGTGAAATACAGTTCAGCTCCTCCAGCACTACCACTTCAGAGAGCCAAGAGCCATCTTCTGGGGATCAAGCAGCCAGCGCACTTCAGCAGCAGCTCCTGCTGATGGTGGCCAGAAGGACCCTTTCAGAAAACCCACAGGTACGTTGTTATATCTGAGTTTCTAGCATCTTGATGAACTGCTCAATAAACAAATGCTGCAGGCTTGTTCCTGAGACAATTTTGTTGATTTTGCTATACTGCTTTTCCTGGTATTGCTCATGTGGGAGAAGATGTGTTTCATGTTGATGGATGCAACTCAGCTGTTTTCTACTGACACTGAATGGTGTCCTAGGGGACTATTTAAAGACTCTGTCACCAAAAAAGTTCATCTTCTCTCTTCAACTGTATTTCATTTGGAAGAAGACACAGCTGTTAGGATTTTAGACACACCACCAGATTTTAATAGTATGAAGTATTTATTCTGGATTCATTGCTGTCATAAAACCTCATGTCTGGTTTCACTTTTCTGAATTGGGCAACCAGACCTCTGAATGTTTGCTGTGGAATGTTGAAGCCACCTCCTCAATGCAGATAGTAAAAGAAAAAGGCACTCAGACTTCAGTTTGCATGGTCTCATGTGGATATGAACTTTACAGTGTTTGTGGTCTGTGACTTAAGGCTATAATTTGTTTTTACAATTCCTTTTATAATACCTTTGACTTTCTCTCTGCCATGGCAAATTCTAGTTTGGTATTTATGAATAACAGTAAAATGACAATTAATTGCCTTTCATCTTAGATTTCACACTGGAATGTTAAGCTAGAAGCAACTTGTATTAAGGAACCATTTTAAACTAAAAATCAGTAAATTGTCCCAAATAGTGTCTTTCATATTTGGACAGTATCTTCCATCTAAAGGCTCTGATGTTTTCCAGATATTTATATTCTTGTAAACTGCCTGTAAATTAGAGAACAATTGTCATTTCTTCTTTCTCTTTTAGGAAGACTGCTCCTCAAGGTCACATTAGCAAATTTGTAGCCAGGACAGGCAGTAATTTCAGAATGTCCTGGTTTCTGAATTTTTTTTCTTAAACATGAATTTCTGAGCCTACATAAGTCAGGAAAAGCATTGTCTGATTTCTATGAAGCTAGGGCTTCAGGCTGTCGCTGACACCATATAAATTTATGAAGTGAATTTTTATAAGCCCTTTTTTGATCAGAGAAGCAGTTAGACTTGAGTGACTTGCTCAGGGCTAGTCAGAGAGTTTCCCAAATCCAGCTCAAAAATCTGACTCCTACCTAAGCACTACAAGACTCACACAGAGGATTTCATCCAAAGGTTACAGCTCCTCAGGAGCCAAAATGTTCACTTATGCACTCAGCTAAAGGCACATTAGGCTGTTCTGGGGAATCAACAATCATATCCTCAGGTGTTTTTAGTGAGCTCTCTGCCACTGTTTTGATTTTTTTATCTAGTTATGGTGAGCAATCTACATTAGATGTGTGAAGTTAATGACTGCAGTGGACTGAGTTTTGCTTTACTTTCTGTTGGGTAATAGGGCCCAAGAGAAACAAAACTGTGCCAGTATTAGCAACTGTAATATTTTAAAACATGTTTTTTTCTTTAAAAATGTCCTGACCCCACGTTTAAGTTACTTTTTAAAGTAGTAACAAAAATATTAAAATTTGGACTACATAAACTACTTTCAGATTTTAAACTCAGGATAGTGGAAGGATTGCAATTTGTCTCATGGCTTTTAAGTTGCTCAGAATTGTTAATAAAGGAAAGAATGCCAAATAGTCCAGCATCTCAATGCTCAGAAATATGAGTGATTGTCCTCCACTACTAGCAGCTGAGCTCTCTGGCCCTGCATGGTTGTACACTTTTAGTCAATTGGAGGCATGAGATAAAATGCCTAGACTTGAATTTCTTTCTCCAGAGCTTATGCTAGCTTATGTCACCTCATGTTTGCCAGCAGACTGAGGATATCTGAGTTGTTTCCCAGCTGACACACAGTAATATATTGTCATGTGTAAACTCTGTGTAAAATTCCTTTTCCTGGAAAGGAAAGATTAGGAATTATACCAATATTCTGAGAAAAAAAAATGTAACAATTCCTTTGTGCAGGTGGATGGGTTGTTTAAAAAACTATGCTTTGCTAACAGTTATAATTCTAAAATCAACTGCTTCCACAGAAATCCCCTGCCCTGACTAGGAATGTTAATCTAACATAGATAACTCTAATGTAGACATTGCCTAGAGTTCCATAATAAGTATGTTTGTTGATTAATTATCTTTAAGGAGGGGTGGGTAAAAGGCTGCCTAGGAGGAGGTTGAAAACCACTGGACTTCACAGTAATTTGAAATCTCAAATTCTTCTTCTTGGAAGAAAAATGGTTGATTATTCCCTCTCCATAACATCAGTAATGATATACTTTGGAAAAAAAATCATTGCTTTGCAGAGATTTTCTTCATCTGTTGTCTAGCTTTGTAGGCTTGGCTGATGGCCTGCAGATAGTTGGAGGGGAGTTGTAGAGAAGAGTTGGAAAAAGCCTTAGAATCTGGCAAAAGCAATATTCAAAAGGGTGAATTTATGATTATGATGGTATGATTAGAGATGCTTAAATTAGTGCTGTTTATGCTATTTGTGCTTGTTTGCAATTTTTTTTCCTCCTCTTGCTGTTCTTGAGGAGGCAAACCTGATGTGGCATTCAAAGCATCTCTGGAGAGATAAACAAAGCTGTGTTCTTGAAGAAAAGTCGATAAGTCACACCTCTAGACTTTAAGGCCTACTTATTTATTTATTTTTTTTATTTAAAAAGAAGGATTTATTCTGTCATGTTTTTGTGTTGTGCTGTAATTAGCCTGATACATGGCAAAAGCTCCTAAAAGAAACTTTAGAGATGTACTGGATCTGGACTAAAAAAATAATTACTTTTTAAATGAATATTTAGTATTACTTTTTAAAGGATATTGTCATTATTGAGATCCATAATTAATATAGTTTTTGTTCATCTGCAACAATTGTGCTGGTGTGATATTTTTATTTCTAATTTAAAATTAAGAAAATAAATATGCTAATATGCTTCCACTACCCCTTTTAGTAAAAAAAAAAAAAAATAAAAATCTGATACTTCATGTAAATTTGGCCTTTTGGACTCCTGTTTTGCTGGCAGCTGTGTGAGAGAGTTTGTGTATTTCTCGTTTGTTTTTATAGCAGCCCAACCAGGACCCTGAGGATTCTTCATGTTCTTCAGCACAACGGAAGCTGAACAGGCAGTTTTACAGATTTGTTATATTCCCTGGCAAGTGGATTAAAGTCTGGTATGATCGTCTTACCTTGTTGGCATTGTTGGACAGGTAAGCTTTTCTTTTAAAGCTGCTCTAGGTAGTGTTAAGGTGGGTGGCTCCTCATCTCCAGAAAGCAGTGCTGATCACTAGAGAAGGAGAATTCGGGTTGAGTAGATGTGTTTTTCTTTAAGTTGAAGTTTAGGGTTGGTTTCAGTGGTTCTTGCTACCCTCTTCAGATAGAGACTTTGATTCATGTGAGTGCCAGGCTTGTAGACTAGTCTGTAATTTGACTCACAGATGTTACAGATTCAATGATTTTTGATGAGAAAATCAGTGGTAGAAGGTTCCCAGGGTATTGTAAACCAAGTACTCCAATGTTTAAAAAAAGAAAATGATTTATAGAATGGTATATTTAATCTGATATTCATACAGTGGTATTCAGGTGAAGATTTTTGAGCTGCTGCATCTGTTCCAGTTCAAGTTTATTTGTGTCTCCTTCTGTTGGGGGTGCTGTGCCAATGGGTTAACATGCAGAAATTTCAGATGGCAGTTTTACCTGATGCAGAATCAGGCTACATGTCAGGGAGCTTTAAGTCCAGAGCAGATATTTACTTATCTGTGGTGTCTTATCTCTGTGTTTCAATTGCATGGAAATCTTTTCTGCTGATAAGCTCTTTTGTTACAGCCTGAATATTGACACTGTTCTTTATCTCAGCTTCCATGTTCGAAAAGAATAGATAAAACAAATAAAACATCAGATGACAAATTTGGTCTTTCATCCAGTTCTTTGCTGTCAGATGTATATTTTTCATTAATGGAATGCCTTATTTCCTCATTTAGAAGTGTTTGGGTATTTAATTTTATTTGTAGTTGTTCATGTGTTGGTTTTTTTTTTGTTTTGTTTTGTTTGTTTTTGTTCTTATAAGCATACACTTTTCTACACTCAAATCATCTCCGTGCTGGAATTCTAATTGGAAAGTGAGATGGGAAGGAATATTAGACTTCAGTGCATATGGCTTTTTTTTCCTATGATGTTTTAGCTATCATTTTGGGTAAGGTTTTTGGCAGGGGGATGAAATACAGTTGAACACAGAAATGTAGTTATGGGATCCAGTGAATTCTGATGGCTGCAGCACTGACAGCTCATACCAGCTACAAATGCACCTGCCTTGCTCTAGTGAATCTATAAACATTTGTACTTCTCCAACACTTTTATTCACATAGGACAGAAGATATAAAGGAAAATGTGTTTGCTGTCCTTCTAGTAGTTCTTGTTTCACTTCTTGGGTTCCTGACTCTGAACCAAGGCTTCTGTAAAGACATTTGGGTTCTGTTGTTCTGTCTCATAATGGCCAGCTGCCAGTATTCTCTCCTCAAGGTAGGACTCAAGTTCATAGCCAATTGCTGAATTCTCTTCTAACTTCAACAAAAAAAAAAAAAATCCTGTGAGCAAATATCTTTTTTTCTGTTTTGTTTTTAGAGTGTTCAGCCTGATCCTGCTTCACCCATACATGTAAGTCTCAGTCAGTAAAAAAGTCTTTCTCCTTTATTATCACTTGTGTACTGTGAAACAGCTGGCTGTTCAGTGAAACACAGGTATTAGTTGTTTGCCATTCTAGATGAATCAGGAAGAAGAAAAAGACATCTGTGATTTCAAGACTTTGTACTAGGTTTAATTATTTTTAAGCTATTAATTTATCACAGCTATTAGAAAAGCTCTTTTTCTTTAAGTTAATATGTGCAGTAAAAAATTCATCTAGACTATCTTGCTGATGTTTGATCTTGTGCCATCACACAAACCTTTTCTTTGCTTTCCTTTAGAAACAGGCCGAAAAGAGCAGAAGTTCCAGACTAGCAGCTCAGTCGTTGCTCAGTTGGGATTTTTTTGTATTTTTCTTTCTTTGACACTGGGGATCGATCTTTTTATTTTTTAAATCTGCTACTGAAGGTTTATTTATTAAAGGTATTATTAGCTCATCAAATGGTACAGGTGTTTTCCCTTTGTTACAATATGGTCACAGTTTCTGTGCTTGTGTCCTGAAGAAATCACCAAATCTTTGGGTGAATGCAGGATGTAAGGATCCTTGCTGATTGATATGGGTTTTTTTTATTGCATATGTCTAAGAAATTGAACTCTGATGGTGCCAACCACCTTGCAGAGAACCAGTTCTTTACACAAGTCTGTCCTTGTTAAGTCTGACTGTTCTAGAGGCATCATCCTACAATTTCAACCTTACCACTCCACCTATCATGGTGTCTCAGCATTTTTGATTTGTGGATCTTGGAAAACATTTCAGTGGCTATAATGCCTTTTCCTTTCTTTTACACTGGATGCTAGTTGCTTATGTTTCTTATTTAGCTCTTTGAATCTTTTAGAGGATATCCTCTCTTCCCTCAAGTTTCAAAAATGACATGTTGAAAACTTCAGGTCTGCTGGATCAGTTCCCTTTGGCAGGGAGCAATTATTTTTGTCAGTTTAGAGGCTAGAAGTACAGGCTGAACTTGAAATTGATGTTATTTGTATGTGTGTACTGCACACTTCACTACCTGGATTTCAGAAGATTCTTTTCCATGCCAATTATTTAGGGGTGAAGTTATGGTGGTTTTGGTCATAATGCATTCATAGGAAATACCTGTCTGCATAAAAAGTAGAGAAAGGTAATAAACAGCAATTTACCCATTGTAGGGTAATATTTTCAATACATTAGAGAAATAGTCCAATCTCAGGGAAACGTTGGGGGATCTTGTGAGTAAAATAATATAATTTGTCAGCTCAACTGGCATCTGTCTAGATATAAGAATGTGAACTGTAATCAAGTAGTTTGCACTTAATTAGACAATAATGATGTGTACATTTGTTTAAAGTGGGTAGCACATTGTTTAATCAAAACTTCATTATGAACCTAACCATCCCATATGTTTTTATATTATTAAACACAAGGTAGTGTTTAAACAGAACTTTTTTTTGGTACAGAATCCAGGTCTGAATTTCAGGCTCTCACAGTACTATTACAAGTGTTATTTGCTGTATTGTATTGTGTAAGTCATGCAGCAATGGAACAAAGTAACGATAGGTGTATTGCCATCTTCCTTTTCTTTCCTAAAACTTTATTAGGGATACTTTCTTGCAAACTTTTTGGTGCACTATACAAACTCCAATAGAAATAAAATTTAGAAATCTTTTCCACTAAGGGTTTTAAAGATGGAGGTGTTGTCATGCCAAAATAGAAGATTAGCAATTTCTACATTATAACTTCTTAACACAACAGGTATTTGTAAAGGCTTGCTTGAGCTAAGCACCTCAGAAATAGAAAAATGAGAAGGCAAGAAGAGATACTCCATGTACTGTTTCATAATTCATGTGGCTGCATTAAATTTAAAGACAATAATGTCTCTTGATGTTAATGTAAGGATGCAGAACAGCAGAGCAATTGAACAATGATCAGTATCACACCCATGAATGAAAATGCAGATGAGATTTTTTTTGAGTGTGTAACAAACCATTATGAGCCTCAGATCTGCACATTGAGTTAAGTTCTGTTCATGGATCTGTGAGGAGCCGCTAATGCCTTATGCTATCCATGGCTACCAAAGAGATTCCAAACTTCTTCCCTATTATGTCATGTGCAGAGTTTGTTACTGTTTAATGTGACTTTGTCATCTCTAGCCTGTAGCATTTTGAAAGACTGCTTTAAAGTAGTGTCCAGTGAATTCAGAAAACGTGGTGCCTAGAGATGCCATAAGCTTTTGTTCCAAACTCCTTCGGAGTGTCAGTGTATTCACTTGCTGCTGTTGAGGAAAGAGCTGGCATTTATTGTTGCTGCAGGTTTAGTACTGGTGCTTGGTACAAGTTGGGAGTCTAATTTTCCTGTCAGCTGGAGCTTTAGCCTTTCCAGTTCTGGTCCACTGGGAGCTGGTGGTCTTTAGGTGCTGTTTACAAAGGGGTATGTGGTTCTGGGATGGTGAAATTTGGGAGCAGCCTCCTCACTGGAGAGAAGAAAATCGAATCCATTCCAAAGTGTGTTATATTTTGCTGTTAGTAACCTGATACAAGAAACCTGCTGGTTTCTGCAGGGCATTAAAATTCAGAGATCCTAGAGAGACTTGCCATGTGCACTCAAAGATTTTAGAAAAACCTTAGGCAAGGTTTTACATTTAGTAAATGGCTCTATAGAAGGATCAGGAGAGCTTGTCTCTAAGCACCTCATAAAACACCTGTATAGCTCAGCATCTAGCTTGGGCTTACAAAGGCATTTGAGCTTGAAGGATTGCAGTTGTGACCTTAACAAGATTTAGGGAATCTCTTGCATAAATTCCTTTTCTCAGTCCTGTTATGTCCCAAAGCAGATAGCTAACTCAGTTGTGTACCTACTATAGGCAGTTTCCTAAATCCCATAAGGCACTTAAAAAGTATTTGTAATTTGTCCCTGTAAGCTTTTCTGTAGAACTGAGCACATGCACATTTCTTTGTATAAAAAAGCCTTCTTTCTCCTTTTACATGTGTGCACCCACAAACAAAAGAAAACCCATTAGATCTTTCTAAAATTTTCCTATCAAAATGCTTTGCAGTCAAAACTACTGTTATAGTAAATGGAAGTGTTTGTGAAATTATTCTTTGTTGAAACTCTTAATATTGTTTTAGAAATATGAGATGCATCAATGCTGTGTTGGTAAGATATGAATATGTATCTGAAACATATTAATGAGAAACATGGACATGAAAAAAGTGACTTTTTTTAGCAGACTACAGGCAAAAAAAAGCTTTCACTGACATTTTTATCAGTGAAGGAAAGAAAAGGATTGTTTAACAAATGCGGTGTAAAATATAAAAGGAATTCTGCTTCATTTTTAAATTTTTCTAAACAAGAATGAAGAGTGGAGTCATTTCACCAAGATTAAATCAGTTTTGTGTGTCAAAATCTGGTGAGCTTGCCTAGTAAAACAAAATGAACCCTTAATATCTAAAATAGCTCATTAAACAAGTTGTGCTGCCACATGGCCATTTTGGTGTGAAGGGCTGCCTAGCTTTGTCTGTCAGTGGCAGGTACAGGAGGGCTTTGCTCCTATTTTTCTGTCTGTTTCTTTCTAAGACCTTAAAAAATTAAGTTTAATGTCTATTTTCTGGCTGTGGCTTTTGAGAAGCGATCCTCTTTCCCAACAAGTGTCCACTGTTGCCTTCAAACCAGTCCTGTCCCAAATAATACCATTCACATGAAGCCTGTAAATGACAGTGAAATACCGCATTAATACTTGTAGCAGTTCCTCTTTCTTGTGTTGTGTTGCATGTTCCCCAGATGTGGGGACTGGAGTATTTGCTGTGCTCTAGGAAGCTCATTCAGCTTGAGCACATCCCAAGTAATGCAGGAGCTGTGCAGGCACTGCCCTTCTGAGTGCATTGCTGCTGTGTTGCTTTGCTTCTCTTGATAAGATTCTAGAAAGATTTCAAGATTCTGTCTTATTAGGCACCACCACCACCTGAAAAACAGGGAAGGTAGTATTTGCTCACATTTTGCAGCTTTCAGAAAACCTCTGGAATCTGCTTCCTCAATCTTAAGTGGCATTACTATAGTTAGCATGGTAAGAGTGATTGAATTAGTCTATTCTATTCTAACTGAGATAGAAGTGACCTACAGTGATCATCCAGTGCCACTGCCTGACCACTTCAGGGCTGACCAAAAGTCAAAAAACGTTGTTAAGAGCATTGTCCAAATGCTTCCTCTAAACACTGACAGGCTTGGGGCATCAACCACCTCTCTAGGAAGCCTGTTCCTGTGTTTGACCACCTTTTCAAAAGAAACACTCCTGCCTGATGCAGCTTAGAGCCATTCCCACATATCCTGCCACTGGATGGGACAGGAGACCAGCACCACCTTCTCCACTTCCCCTCCTCAGGAACCCGTAGAGAGCAATGAAGTTGCTCCTCAGCCTTGTCCTTTGCAAACTACACAAGCCCAAAATGCTTAACTGCTCCTTACAGGACATTGCTTCCAATGATTTCACCAGCTTTGTTGCTCTCTTCTGGATGCCTTCAGGGATCTTCACATCCTTTTTAAATAGTGACACCCAAAGGACACAGTGCCCAAGGAGGAGCTGCACCAGTGCTGAGTACAGCAGGATAATCACCTTTTGACCAGCTCATGTTGCTGTGTTTGGTGCACCCCAGGTGCAGTTTTCCCTCTTGGCTGGTGACACTCACAGCGGACTAACATTGAACCTGCTGGTGAGCAGCACCCCCAGGTCCTTTTCTGCAGTGCTGCTTACCAGCCACTCATCTCACAATTTACACTCCTGCCCATCCTAGGACCAGGATCTAGCATTGCATCACTGCCCAGTGTTCCAGTCTATCTAGTTTCCTCTGCAAAGCCGCCTGACCCTCAACAGAGTCAGCAGCACCTCTGGAGTTGGTGTCTTTGGCAAACTTGCTAAATGATTCATTCAGTTCCTATGTGCAGATCACTGATAATCTGTTAAGCAGAACTGGCTCTGGAACTCAGCCCTGAGGAACTTCGCTGCCGATGGGTCCAGCCAAATGTGGCCCCTTTCAGTGCAGCTCTTTGAGCTCTGCCTGCCCTTCAGCCAGCCTTCATCCAGCACACCATAAAATACTTTCGAAGTAAGAGTTAAATATGTGCTGTAATCTTAATTGAGTATGTCATTGTTCTGCATGGAACTGCAAGGTGTGTGGAGTTAAACCTCTGGGCTTGTAGTCATCAACTCTGTCTTACCCAGCTTCCTTCAAATAATCACCATGCAAAGATAAAACTGGCTTCCACAGGTCAAGAGGTAAGATAAGAATGTAACAGAATGTGATCACCATAAAACAGCCTCGAGTGAATGTCAGGACATAAAGCATTAAGCAGTTGTTTAGTTGCATACTTATTGGTCTCTTTTCCTAAGGCACAGCTCACATTTTACATAAATGAACTGAAGTTTAAAAAAGGCCAGAAAGTAATAGTTTAAATTATTTTTCTTTTTTAAAGTCGTATTTTTATCTTTATAATTCTCCATGGATTGTTTGGTGGACATGTGTCCTATTAAAAAAAAATTACAGTAGTAAAATTGAAATTGATTAAAGAGCAAGGATTTGTGTCCCTGACTTGATTCATATTCCATGGATGTGAGGCATGATGTAAGCCCACCAGCTCCCTGTAATCTGCCAGCTTGTTAACTGATTGATCCCAAAAGAGAGTACAGATCAGTTAATAGCAATCTAACATGCGAGCTTGGCTGGCAGCCAAACAAACTCAGCCGCAGTTTCAAGTCAATAAGGAGACTCAAAAAAAGACATGATCTTTTATTATACTCACTTAAATTACATTTTGCAAATAAGAACAGTTGCACGGGCAGCTTTAAGCAAGGCAAACTTGGATTCTTGTCACTTTGCTTCTGGCTTTTCACACTCTAGGAGTCTTTTGACTCATCAGTGTTTAAAATGTCTTAGTTACCCTTAAGCTTGCTGCCAGGAGAGCTATTAAGGTTCTTCTTAAGTGTCTGTTAGGTTCCCTGGCCTGCAGCTCCACAACAGTGTTTTGTAGGATTGGTGGGAATCAATTGTTTGAGAGATTTGTACGAAAGACATCAGATGAGATTCTTTCACATCCTAATTCCTTTGGATCATAATTTTAAAGTGCTTCATGAGAAGCAGACCAGAAACTGCTGATGAGTGTCACCCCCTTCAGAAGGCATGCTGATTTGCTGTTAAGTGGTTCAAAGAAACGCAAAAATTAAGTTGGTGAAGAAAAATCCATCCCCATGCCTCCCACTGTACCAGGGATATGCTCTATTATACTTTTTCTTCCCAGGAGTCAATTAAAAATTAAATTAATTTTATATTTCATAAAGTGAAAAAGAAGTCAAGCCACCTGAAACAAATGTTCATTGATATAGAAGAAATATAGAGAAAAAAAAATCCTTTTCTATTGAAAAGAAAGATTCAGACAGATTGAGGGTTTTTTCTCCACAGAAAATGATGACTCCTAGAATTAGAAAGTTTTGAAAGGTCCAGAAGGGTAGGTTTTCAAAAGCATGAATGGTTGCTGGAGTCAGTCTTAACTGCTCATTGTGTCTTTTGAAAGTCTCCTCTGGAGAAGATTAAATACCTTGTCACATTTTTATTACTAATTATTATGTACAAGTCATTAAAATATTTTGTCTGACCCCTGACCCTCTCTCCAAGTTAATGCAGTGCATGCAGTAGAAGAATATATATAAAAATCTAACTTTTATTGGTTTTTCTTCCAGGGACACAATAAAATCATAATCTACAGCAGACCTGTATATTTTTGTATATTGTGTGGCCTTATTTTGCTGCTAGATGCTGGATCTAAAGACACAAATCCTCCTGTTTATACAATGTATGGCCTGAAGCTCTTCTCACCCAGGTCTCTCCAGTCAGCCAGAGACCATGTAATAGGTGAGTCAATATTTTTCCTAGGACTGCAAAAAGGAATTAAGTGTGAGTCTCTGTTTTCCCATGCTGACAATCAAATGTAAGTTATGAGGCACAACCTGAAGTCAAATTGATAGAAACATTTGGAATGACTTAAGATGGGGTGGGAGCAGCTGGCAACCTTCCCTCATGTAAAAGGAGTTTTTAATGAAATTAGGCTCATAGAAATGTCTCCATGGAAAACTAAAAGTCACTGATGTTATTAGCAAAAATCATCATCTGTGAAATGCAGTTCATCTGTGTAATGGCTTGTCTGTGTGGAGCAGTTACTGCAGAATAGCTTGAGTTTTAGTTTAATGCCTGGAAGATAATCCATGCCAGTTCCTCAGATGGACTTCAATCTTCTGGTCACAAAGAAAGTGCTTGATCTTGGTTTAGTTTAATCATATTGTTCATATGACCAGTTAGTGTGGAGCAGCCACTCTGCAGTAGCTCTTTCAACCTGTTTCCTTCTAGAATCACGTTCTGAGGTTGCTGAGGACATTCAGATATTGTCCCAAGACAGGTGTGGTGATCCCTTGGCACTGATTTGGAGTGGCCACAGCTGACATTACCCTGTTCTGTCGGGTCACTTCTTCCTGTTGCACCACACTAACAGGTGTGGTGTGTTGTTGCATCAGCTGAGCTGCAGACACCAGTGCTGGACTGGGCTCCCATGAACAGTGCAGCACTGTTAAGCTACAAAGTAGGAAATGTCAGGTTTACTGTAAAAGTTGTGAAAACTTCCCAGAAATCTGTGTTGTAATGTACCAAAGATGGCCTCTTGGTTTTTGAATTTGGAACCAGGAGAACCTACTGTAGCAGAAGAAAGCCATTTTTGTGATATAGTGTATGACCTTCAAGGTCTTTGTTCACCTGTGACTGTTGTCCTTGCTTTTTGCCATACTCAGGTCAGACTTGCTGCCTGAAAGGCATACTATTTTTAGGAAAGCCTCCTGGTCCTTAACAAGGGTACTATGGCTCCCAGTTCTTCTCACCAGAAACAGGGGAATGTGAAGAGCTGCATCTCACTTATTTTAATTAGCTTATTTCATTACTTTTCTTTGATCTCATTTAAGTTTCTCCTTACATCTTATTTTCTCTGTCTGTCAAAGGTGAGCAGTAAAAATGCTGATAAATAATTCAACAAGAATTCTAGATGACACTTGGGATAGAGATAAATGAAAAACTATAGCAACCAGCATAAGAAAACAAAGTGTGGTTATAAATGCGTTAATTTTGGCTAGTCTCAAAAGAGATGGCAGAGCGTGTTCTTGAAGCAGGAGGGGGTGGGGGAGAGAGGAAATACAGGCTCATCTCCCCAGCTGGCATGTGTTAAATGAGAAAGAGAAGAAACCCTTTCCCTTTGCTTGTCCCTGTTCTTGTTTTGCCGTGGTGTCTTGATTCGAGTGATGTTTGGTTCTGTGTTTTGGCTATTCCTTGCTTTATCTCTATGGGAACCCTAACTTCTGGCTGCTGTGAGTCCTTGCGATTGTTCACAGTGCAGGTTCCTCTGTAAGCCATGGAAGTCTGGCATCCTGTGGCATCTTGTTGCACTTTTAGTGTAGATTCTCTTAAGTAATGAAGGTATATATAGAAGTATTTTGTTTGGGCTATAAAATAATGAGGGAAGTTGGTGACTCCGAATACCAATAAAGTCTTACTACTGTGTTGTAGTTCTGCCTATTTGCTTTTTTTTTTCTTGATATCTTTTTATTGGTCTGTCATCATATGGTGACTCTTTAGTTTATATTTTAATCAGAATTTATTGTGGTATTCGGAGTTGGCATGTTTGGAAATCAAAGAATTTTTGACTCTGCATTGTAACTATCAAGGAAAGGAAAAGTCTTTTATTTCAGGTGCTTATTGTAGCAGAAAGCAAAAGCCATGTAAATGTACCAAAGAGCTAGTGTGATGCTGCATATCTACTCTGATAAAAGTCTTGAAGCAGGGTCATATAAGAAATAATTACAAATTTGTTAGATGTGTGACCTAATTACTTATGAAACATGGTTTTTAACATGTTCATTTATTTTCAATCTACTTATAATCTGATTCTGTTTTATTTTAAATTGGTGATGAGTCTGCCATTGAGGTTCATGACTTTAATTCTGACTGTGGTTTTCATCATTCTTGAATTCCTTATTTCAGTTAACATTTTTGCTAGATTAACATATGGAGTGCAAATAAGGGCAAGGACAATCAACCTCAGTCACTGGGACCTATACGTGTGGTTAGTGACAAAAGTAGTTGTGCATTTTGTATATGATAGTTCTTGTGATGAAACCATTTAAACATTCAACAGGCAAATGAAACTATTTCACAGACATCTCAGAAGACTTATGAATCAGGAGGTGGCAAAATTTTTTGATAGTGAGTCCTCTGCCTGCTCCTTTTAACAGTGACTGAGCTTCTGTCAAGGCAAGAAAGCCTGTGGATGTTTTGCCCTCCCATGTTCAAGAGTGGGAGAACAAAAAGACTGTTTCTCATTGAAATAATGCCTTTTATTTTCCTTGTGAAAAAAACATGTTTTATTACTCAGATATATAATTTTTTTTAAATAATCTTTTTTTTCTAAATGTCTAAAATGTTTGCAATGTGATGTTGCTGTTCTACATTGCTCAAAAGACACACATTTTCCAAAGTCATAATTTGTGTTTCCCTCTCACGTTTATGTGATATGTGCTTGTTTAGAGGAAAACTGCAGTGTTAAATGCAGCGGCTCTCATAATGATCCACCTTTTAAAGATGTTGTGGGTCTCTATGAAAATTTGTGATGCTTAAAGAAATTCTTTCTGGAATTCATAATGCAATTTCAAAGGATTTATTAGTTACTTTTATTGTCTGCTTCCCACAAGGGGAACTGCCACTTCTAAGTTCCGTCCTTTTGTAGGTGACAACTGTTTATTTTCCTGTCCCGTGTACTACTTAGTGCAAGATGAAATAAGCTAAGCTGCCTTAGCTCAAGAAGTTGCTAGGGTTGTTCAAGGTATTAATAGAGAGTGGGTGGGGTGAGGGCAGTTTTATAGTCAATTAACTTTCCCTCCTTGTTTACATTTGTCTCTATATATCTTGATGTACTGTCAACTCTTTAATCTCATCCTTCCTTCCATTGCTCTTATTCCACTTTTTTTGAGGTTGCTACAGCAAAGGCAATCATTTGGTCTGTAAGTCTGTAGTCTGAGTTCTGGCAGTTCTGCAAGTCCTTTGCTCAAGGAACAATATCTCCTGAGAGTTTCAGCAGTGTGTTTTTGGGATAGTTAAAACAGCTTCTGCAGTGGCTTGCTGAGCAGTTTTCTGTTGTGCCATTGCCTGTCTTCAAGAGTGGTCCTTGCTTGGCTTGGCATGACTTGGTGGAATATCTAAAAATGTGTAGAGTAATAGAGAAAGAAGAATTTAATATTGGCATTTTAATGGAAAAGACTGAGAAGAGAGCATTTCCTCGTTTTCTTATGGATGATTTGTGCCAGTAGTGGGAAGTAGTGTTGAAGGTGCATTGTGAATCCAAGCATACTCAAGTGAGTGCTGTCTGTGTTTAACAATTGAGCATCTTTTTCTCTCCTGTGTTAGGCTTTGTCAGCAAGATTTACAGTATTAGGTAGCAGTACAATACGGTGAAGATAAAAGCTGTCAGATCAAACTTGGTGTGTTGTTTCCTTTTGGTGCGAGATGCCTTTTGGTGTAAGATGAGCTGGCGGATGTGAAATTAGCATTCAGCAAAGAACACAAATCCTTTTGTTTCCTTCTCAAAAATCTGACCGGGAGAGTGGGGAATAAGTTGTACTATTTATTTGTTTAATTTGCTTTTTATGAGAATGAATAGGAAGAAACTGCAGTCTTCCTAGGATCTAAAGTAACAAGGACATACTTGTTTACAAGGAAGAGTGGCTGACACACTCTCTGCCATGCCGAACATTGTGGTACTAGTACAATGAAGCAGTAAGAATATGATTAACAATATGATAAATGTTGATTAATGTGATTATGTGTGTGTATTCTTGAACTCTTACACTAGGGTCAGGTGTGTGTTTAGATGCTTTCCTAGACAGCCTTGCTTAGCATTTTCTGTGGTGGAGCTGAGAGTGAATTGATGGGGAGGAGGACTGCTGGAAGTAAACAGGATTTAAGACTAGCAGCGTGATTACCTGAATTATGACTCCTGTTTTTCCTTGTCTATGAGGCAGCCATTAAAAGTAGCATTAAAATTAGCATTTCTATTCAGAAAGAGAGTATGAAAATCTGTAAGACTGGATTTTACCCTGATCTTTCCTATTTTTAATGTTCTTTCACTACTGTGAAGTTAACATCCATTCCACCATAGCAGGTGGAATATTCTGGAGAAGCTTCACTATAGATTTCTCCCATTTTTAGGGGCTGCTATAAGTGTCTGCTCTTGATTGCTGGGAGAGGCAGGATGTTGTGATAGCCAAGATATTTCAGATCTTAGCCATTAATCTTTCTTTTTGTTTATATTGAATTGTAGCTTGAACCATTGTAGTTCTTGAACCATCTCAGATTCAAGGAAGAAGTTCCAAAGTCTGCAAATTAAAATTTCTCTACTTTGAAAGGACCAAATATAAGCTTGAAAGTATTTCAGGAGCAGTAAGAATGCAGTAATGCAATGCTATTTTTTCTGCCACTGTTTTTATCCAAAATCAATCTTAAGGTTAAGTCTGAGTTTTAGTTTCTTATGTGTAAAATGGCATTATTTATTTGGAATACATGAGGAGGAAAGTGTATTCATTGCTGGTAAGGTTAAGGTATGCTCACTTGAATAATCTTCAGAATTTATTGTAACAATTTCTTATTCTGCTGTCATGCATATTTCTTTATTTTCCATACATTGGATGTGTGGCTGTATTCTAAAATACTACTTTTTTTTTTTTTTTTTCTTAGTGTTTTTGTATTGCTTTCCTGCAATTTCTCTTCTTGGACTTTTCCCTCAAATCAATACCTTCTGCATATATCTTTTGGAACAAATAGATATGTTGCTTTTTGGTGGTTCTGGTAAGTAGCCATCTTTCTGGGCTTACAACCTCAAATTAGAATATATTCTTGCATGTAACATTTTGAAGCTCATTTAAAGTGCATTTTAAAGCTCAAATAGCTAATACTATTCATCTAACAGTGGGGTGAATACTTATAAGGCCCACTTGATTAGATTTCTTTTTGCTTTTGAAAAGTTGTATACAACTTTGACGTCAAAGAGCTCTTTCCTGGCATATGTGATGTGAATCTTTACTGTATTTATTAAAAAAGAAAACCTCTAACTTTCTTTTTCTGTTAACGTCTAGGAAAAAAAGTTTGCGTTTTTCCACAGAAAAGCATATTGACAAGCTATTTGATGTGTGATAAATTTTTTTGTGTTATTTCAGTTAGAGATTAAAGAAGACCCTTGAGACATGAAGCATCAAGATGTTTTTGTTGGTAGTGGGTTGGGGTTTTTTGTTTTTCATTATAGCTTAAGTAGCAGAAAAGATTGAGATGCACCTACACTGTTGTCTTAGTTTGGGTCAGAAATAAAGTTCTTCTTTCTTCCTACTTACCACATGTCTCTATTTCAGCTGCTGCTGGGTTTGTGTCTGCATTGTACAGCATTTCCCGAAGCTTTGTTGTTCTGATTGTCCTATATGCCTTCTGCTTCAGTGCAGTGAAGGTAAGCCAGAAACACAGCACTGGAACAATTGAAGATTTCAAGCTGGAGATTGATGTAATCTAGGGAGACTAGCGTTGTTTGGTCCTACATTGTCGTTGCTTACCAAAATAAGCTTTGCAAGCCATGCTTCAGTTTCTGCATGTTAGTTACACTGAAATAGACCCAAACTGTAGCAGAAGTTCTTAAGTAAATGTGTCTCTGATACCTGTGATTATTTGCCTCTTATATGTATCAGTGTGAAATGATCCACTGAATTTTCTCTGCAAATATAAACAGCAGTCTTGACTTAAAAAGCTGCAGTCTCTGTTAATCTGCATAGCCAGGCCAAATTTGCTCATAATTCCTGGTAAGGTTTTTGCTGTTGCTTCATAACAATATGCCTAAGAACTTAAATGTTGAGCAACCAGTGGACCATCTAAGTAAGTGTGTCTGCATCCACAGGGAAATGCAATTTAGCAGTTTAATGCTAGCCAGATGAGTGGGTTTGCCACTTTTTTCCCTAATATCCCACAATTCTTACACTGGGGATGTTGGAGAGTGTGCTTATAATTTGGTGTGTGTGAATTTGTCAAGTCCCTTCCTGAATGTGCTGGTCCTCTGACTCCACAGTTTTGTGCCAGCAAATTCTAGGCATTCGCCGTGCTCTGTGCAAAGCAATGCTGTCCTTCATTGATTCTAAGTTGATCTGCTAATTTCACCAGGTCTTCCTGATGCCTAGTATTGTAGGATTAGTGGAAAACCTGGTCTGAATTCTTTTTCTGAATTAAAGCCAGCTCTTTAAACTGAAGAGTCCCAGCCTTTCTCGTATCTCCCTGTAAAGCAGCTGCTTTCTCAGACATGGCTAAGTTAGTCTGTGCCTTCCCTTGCTGTGCTGTTAACTTCACATGTGGAGAGTCAGTTGTGTATGGTGCTCAGGATGTAGATGTGCCACAGCTTCCTATGCTGGCACAGGACTGGTTCCCTTACCAGTGATGCCCAGTTTTGGGCAATATTCAATCAGAGATATTTTTAAAACTATTATTATTTTTTTTTTAATGTGTAGTGCCTATGTCCTCTGCATGGGACACATTAAAAAGGGCAATGAAATTTTGTCTGCCTTCAAGTCAGCTGTAAAATTCCCAGTGAGCGCAGCAAGACCAGAATTTCGTGTTAGACTTGTAAGAAAATTTATCCTGTAAGGGGGACAGCCTTTTGGCAGCGTTTCATTGAGAGCTGGATGCTGTCAGTGTTGGTCAGCTGGATGCTGTCCATGCAGGGGTTTTAGCAGGATGTGCTGTGGTTGACAGGCTGCCCTTGACATCTTGTGGGCACATGTCAGAGGAAGCTTTGTGGTGGCACATGCACAGCACACACATAGAGCCCAATATGAGGTTCTGCAGCTGCCAAGGCTGTATCATGTCAGCACCCAGGCTGGTGATTTACACGGATGGGAAGGGCAGTCAGGTGTTCCTTTTAGGGAATTCTTTTAGGAACATCAGATTTCTATAGTGGCTTTCAACACTTTTTCACTTGAAATTTTCAATAGGAGCCTTAAATCAAAGAAGAACAATTATAATGCTTTAATGGTTACCTGTAGCTGATCAGAGCTGGCTGTGTGCTCTTAACCACTTCCCAACACTAAGGTAAAATATGTTAAACACATTTGGTGGTTTGAGTCCTTACAAAATAAATTACAGCAACTCAGCTGCTGTGTTAAGACACTTGAAATTAAATGTCTTTGAACGTGTGGTGTTCTCTCAGGGAACCTCCTGTCACCTGGCTCACCACTTTGTCAGTTGCATTGGTTAGAGCTGACCCAGCTGTGTGATTGATGCTACAAAGTTTAACTGCTGCTTGTGCAGATTCCTGCACAAAAGTAGCCAGTCCCCATACTGCTGTTTTCTGGCTGCATTAACAATTCGGAAACTGGCAGCTGGGATGGAGAAGGAGGCTCTTCTTAAGGATGAACAGAAGGAGAAAATGGGTGGCTGGGATGGGAGACAACAATAAAAATGAAAAGAGCTACATGGAAGGCAGGAGTTAAACTACTGTTAAACAGGCTAATACCTGGGGAATTATATTTTCTTTTCTTTTTTTTTTCTTTTTCTCTTTTCTTCCTAAGATTAGCAGATGGTGATTCACTAGTTGAGGGTAGGGAAGTTGTGTTATGGAGACTTCAGAAATGTTTTTTTTGTAAACAGTAGGGAAAAAAACCACTTACAATAGTCTACATACTCTTTTTCAGCATAATACTTTAAATTACGGCATGCAGGTGGCTTTGTAGATAAGCAATCTTGTGGATTAGCCTTCAAACTGCTTAGAAATATGCTTTTAATGCTACCCTGAAGTTGAGTGCTGTGAAAGATTTACAAGATACCTGTTGTAAATTACTAATATTAAGTTCAGTCTTTCTGTTCACACAGAAGTTAGAGTTAATTTGAATTTTAATGGCACTGTTCCAGTAAAGGCACTTCTGAGAAGGTTAATTTAAAGCATGTAAAGATGATTCCTCATGCTTCAGCTCATAATCTCAGTCTACTGGGGTGCTTGAAATTTCATACATTTTTTTCTTCTAGAAGTTGTGAAATAAGCACTTTTATTAACCTCCTTGTTCTTCAGTCAGGTCAAGAGATTTTTATTTTGAGCTGATTTCTGTAATGTTGCAAGAGAATGTTTATTTGATTGATGGAGGAAGAGTAGGAATGGGCTTAATCTGATCCCGAGTAGGGCTCTCTGTGAAAGGAGGTCTAGTACCCCTGTAAGTAACTCAAGCTCTTTTGATAACTAGTGAGCAGCAATTTATGATCTTAATCAAGTGAAGATTTTAACTTTTGGTGTGCTAGAAATTGTAGAGTTTAACTCAAAACTGAGAAAATGCTGTAGTATGTTTCACTGAGGTGTTTGCACAACAGTGGTAACATGGTTTTCTTTAAGCTAGAAGGAACGTTTCTTCCATCCTTGCACTTTATAGCTGTTATTTATTTTTTATTCTTATTTTACTCTGTTCCTTTTGATCAGTTTGCCAAAACCAACAGAGCAAAATTTTCAATATTTATGGAGGTCCAAAAAAAAAAAAAATCACCATAATCAGGATTTTCAGGGCAGGGAAACATGATAGATTCTATTTGACAGCGGATTTCTGGGTTGCAAAGCTTGTTGTTTTGGCTGAAATGTAGCATCCTCAAATGTCAACTCTGTTTATTGGCAGAACATCTTATATCTCAGCAGGTGTAACTACCAGAGTTCTATTTCCTGAAATAAATTGAAGAGGAGAATGGATCTCTAAGTGATTTTGTGCTATTTACTGGTGAACAATTGCTCACATCAAATGCCCAGACTGAAGAACATTCCAGTGGTATCAGGCTTGGTTCTCTCCTTCCTTAAGCGGTTCTTATGTTCTAGTTATATTCCTGCAGGGTGAAATAGTCTAATCTGCTTTCTCTGTGTACTGAAGAAGTTAATTGGAGGAATAATTAATTTATGCTATTAGTTTCCTTTTTTATTAAAATAAAGCCAATTTTTATTTTATAATTAACCTGTGTTCTTCAGTGAGTTTTTCTTGTTCTTTTTAGAGCATAAGCTATCTATACATACAATGGTTTGATTTAGTTGTGCTCAGATTTGAAATTAATTTTGAATAGCAAATTCACTGTGATTAATTGTTTGCTCTAGAACTTCAGATTTAGAAAATTAGGAAGTAGGAATTGTTTTGGGGTATGTCCACAGAACAGTGTAAGTACTCAAGGTACCTTTCAGCGTGTGAATATAAACTCTGAAAACTGAGACTAACAGGCCTGTGCTGAACTCCTGTGCCTTGTCCAGACTGATTTTGCTGTTGAATTATGTTGTACAAGACCAACTGAGAGCCTGTATGAAAAAGAAGCTGTGGTATAGATGTATCATTTAACATAAGTTTAACTTACCAGTTTAACTTAATAATTCTCATGGGTTTTCATTCAGGTAAGTTGCCTGAGGAAAATTATTATACAGTATTCTCAGTTGAGAGCTTATCCTGTGACCTGCAGGCAATGTTTGGCACGTTCAACAGGTTCTTCTGGCCCTGTCACTCTTTCTGAGTGACCTTGCAGTGCCTTGCAGGCCATCACATGACCAGAAATATTTCTTTCTCATGGCTAAAAAGCACATAGCACCTAAAAAAGGATGGACAGATCTGTAGTTTTGTGTGAATGGTGAGGGTGCGAGTTGGGTCAGGTGTCAGGCTGCTGTCATGTCCCATCACAGGCCTGGATGTTCTGGGGAGTGGCTGGACACTGCTCACCTGGCAGACCTGGGGTGTTTTTTATATGACCAAAAGCGCCTTTTCACACAACTAAAATAAGGGACAGACTGTCACAAGGGCAGGCACAAACTCTTTGCAAGATGATGATACCTGTGTGTGCGCTTGGACACTTGGAGAAGAAAAAGGAACATGTTCTTCAGAGGTGACTGGGAAGCAAACAGGTCCCAGCTGCTGTGGCCAGGGAATGACTCCCTTCCTCACAGTGCTCCTGAGCAGCTTTGCCCTTGCTTGATATTGGTGTGTAGGAGCTGTGGGTCTGCAGCTTGTCAGGACCTCCTCTCGTGGTGGTACTGCTGGGATGATCAGTTTTCATTTTCTGTAAGGCTGTCACATAAAAAAGAAACTCAAAATTGTTCACAGTAGGAAGTACAGGGTAATGCATCTGAAATTAGAACAGATAATTTTTCAATAAAAACCATGAGCAAAATAGCTGGTCTCTGTGTATTTGAGGCCTCGAGGACTGATGGGCAGGACACGATTTATCAGTGCTGTCAGTGAAAGCAGCCTGTTGTGAGTGGAACAGGTTTTCAAGTCTCTGTCTGCCCTGGCTGGTGCCGAAGTTGTTTCCGGTGGTGATGATGTGAAATCACATGGATAGGTGTCTGTTGTGCTATCCCAGTGATGCAAAAGTGATTTGGTTACAGGTTTGAGGTGCTGTAGAGCATCACTTCATAAACCTTACCCCATTACACATTTGTATCACGAGTGGTAGGACACCAGCCTCTTATCCATCTCTGCATGTAACAATACTATAAACCTGGTTTCAGATGACTACATAGGTAAATGCCTTAGATTCTGAAGTGCAAAAACCTGAGTTTCTCCTGCTTGCTTTGAAATTTATCTCACAGACCTCTGTTTATTGATATCACACCTTCTCCAGTTCTTTCCAGGTCCTCTATGAACTTCAATTTATTTCTGCTTAATACAGAGCTCTAAATCCTAAGCATGGTTTTATCAGCTCTTTTGTTCATTCCTTGGATTCTTACATCCAATAGCAGCAAATTTTCATCTCATTACTTTTTTTGAAGCTCTTGGGTAACTGAGCTTAGTTTAACATTACCTGAGTTCACTTCAGCCAGGCTTTATTTTTGATCTCATCTTCAATCCTGTAATCTTGAACAGAAATTGGCAGCTCTAATAGCTACCTAAGCTTTGATAAACGAAAGGGTTTTCTCTTTTTCCAGGAGGAGGTGTTTTTATTTTTCAGATATTACATCCATCAGATTGGAGACACAGGAATTTCTGTGCCATATTTTTCACTTGACTAGAATTTCATGATGTACTGATTTTTGTCTCCTGCTCCATCTGTTTTGTGGTCTGTGCCCAAATATTTAAGATATGTTTTTTAAAAAGTCAGGTATGCCCTGTTACTTTTTTTACAAATATTTGGTCTGGAATTTAGCCATCCTGATAACAGTCTTTAGCATTCCAGTGTTCCAGGGTTTTGCTGTGGGGCAGAAGAGCACATCCCTGAATGTTTCTGGAATCAGTCAGTCCTTGTCTTCTGCCTTCTGTTCATATCAGTTAGTTTGGATTTGAAATGTATCCAGAACCAGTTAAGTACTTGTCATCCAGGGTTTTTTTGGGTTTGGTTTTTTTTTTTTGGTTTTTTTTTTTTTTGGTATGGAACTTGCATTTTATCTTAATCAGCTTGGAAAAAACCACAAAGATCTTTGGACTTGGGTCAGAAAAATTAAACTGATGTGAATGTATTCATATGTGGCACACCAGCTTTTTCCAGCTCTGTAAATGTATCTTTTTTAAAATAAAAGTTACATAGTTTCCATTACCTTATACCTGAGGAAAGTTCTTTCTGGTGGCTTATTTATTGCTTCAATGGACACTTACTAAAATCCTGTGTGGATTTTAAACTGTTCTCAGCTCACATTTGTGTAGTTTAGTTTGTTTGATGAATTTGAAACTCATTAATCAGAATAACATTTCTCCTTGCTTCCTGTCTTCAGTGATGCAGGTTTCATCTGTGTAAATTTTGAAATATTTGTCTTAGGAGTTTATGGTGGGAAGGAGTTGCAAGAATACAACTCCTTCAATCTGCTAATACAGCCCAAATAAATTTCTAGACAGCAGTGAATGGGCTCATGTGTATAGACAGAATTCCTGTATATGTAAGTGATCAAAAATGGAAGTATAATACTATTGGATGGCTTGATTTCTGCTGCACAGAACACTCTCAGTCGTTTTGGAGGTTTTGGAGGCTTTTTTTTTTTTTCTAATTTAGAAACCCCTGGGGTTCAAGCAAGAGCTGTTAGGGGTATTAATTTTGGAGAGTATTCCTAGATACCATGTCTTTCAGGAAGTGAAGTTTGCAGCCATATCAAGTCTTGCACTGTAGACATAACTCCAATAGTTATGGTCTTAGTTTTCTGTGTATAATAACTTATTTTCCAGACAGAAAAAAAGGAATTATGCCTGTAGAATCCAACATGGCCCAGGGTTACTCTCACTCTATGTCACTGTACAGGAATGTAGAAATCTGCATTATTTCTTTAGGATAAACTCGCCATTATGTGAAACATGAGTATCCATGTTTCCTGCCTGAATCTGCTGCTCATCTTGCTTTTAGCCACGGCATTCCAGTCACAGACTGGGATCTGTTGTGTAAGGTGCTGTGTGTGGATACACATGGACACCCCTTTATCAGTCCAGTCTTTTTGGATTTTAAATTTCAGCAGTGAAAGTACAGTCCAAGATAGCAGCAATTGCAGAGAAAGAGGGCCAAGGTTACTTGGAGTGGGCAGTGATACCTGTATTCTGGTAACTTATCACTTGTCATGTTTTTGGAGATCATCTGGGAAAGTAATGCTCTGTTTTCCATGGATATGGAAAGATAAGGCTTGTGGGTATCTCTTCCTAGAACTTGTCTTAATTCTGATGAAGCTCAGTAATTCACATATTTTGGGTGTTAGTGTCTACTGAAAAGGAGCATCCATGGTAATATGGTGTTAAGCTTATAGTTAGCCTTCTAGAGAACAAGTTCTTACTATTGTCTCATACTTTGGGGGGTGAAGAGGGTTCCCTTTTACCATCTCTTTCAGAAAGCCAGTGTTATAGATCTTCAGAAATAGGATGATAGTATTTATTTCCATCTTTACCATCACACATGTGGAATGATTGGCTGTCAGCCCTTCCCACTTCTTGCTTGATATGTGAGCAATGGCACAGATCCATGATGAAGCAGCAGTGTGGGGGTAAGGAGAAAGAGCCAAGAAAGTTTGATTGAATTGCACAAGGGGCTACGTGACTTTTAAAGGTCCATTCCCACCCAAGCCATTCTCTGACTCTGTAAATATGAAAATTGATGAATTCATGCAAGATGAAATCATGAGAGTGGAAAACCAGGTGAGTGAAGACCAACTGAATTTTGTCTCCAATTTTAAAAACCCAGCCACAATGCCAATGCCTTCAATGATGCTGCCACTGCAGCAATCTGCAAAGTCACCATTGAGAGGAGTACTTTGAAATAAAAAAACACAACAGGAAAAATAAGGAGAACTTCTACTTAGCATACTTGTTTCTCTGTCCAGAGCACTTTTTGTCTCTGGAGTAGAACATATGATTTATTTGAACATATCTTTGAAAGATAAGTGTGTCACATGTGGGTTTTTTAGGAGAAGAAAGAAGTAAAAAGGATAAATGTGGGACAGAAAACTACTAATACTACTTTTTAAAAATATATTTGCCTTCCCACCTCTAGTATTTCTAAAAGGCTCATAAGTTCAAAGTCACCTTTATCTCCCCTTTTAGTGGATTGTTTTGGGATTAGGCAATTCTGCGGTGGGGGAACACCCCACTCCCACCACTGGTCTGTTGTAACTCATGGCTTTCATACCTAACCCTGTAAGTCTGTTTCACTTGTTTTAAAAATGACTACATGAGTGTCTGCATCAAAGCCAAAACCATACATGAAAGCACCTCAACCCAATGAGGTAAACTGGGAAGTGAAAGTCCCTGTCTCATATGACAGATAATGCCAGCTTCCAAGAGTAAAACCTGTCAGTTTTGTTTTCCCACTGAGAAGAATCATTGTTCAATTTTCAACTATATTATTTTTTTTTCATTTTCTAAAATTTAAAGCTACCAGGCATCATTTGTGGGGGAGGAAAATGACAAACTGGAAGAGGGTACGTCACACTCATACTGGAGAAATGACACCTCTGTTCATTCTCATCTCTTCTACAACATTGTGTAGCATTTTTCTAGAAAATCCTGTTCTCTAGGCACATAGTGAATATTGATTCCTGTCCTACCTGCTTTCCTGGCTCCCTGATGTCTGAGTTTTGAGGGGACAATGACAGTTTGGAAATGGAGCACAGACCAGACAAATGCAGAAGCTATGTGTAATATGCAGAAAATATGGAAATAGAATTCTTGAGACATTAATGTGGGGATTCAGCTGTGTACAGCTTTATGGTAGAAAAAGGGTGGAATGATTTTTCAGACTGGCTTCTGATAAATTTCAGTATCAGGAATATTGTTCAACTCTTGATAATATTTTGCTTTCAAAGGAAGTTGCAGTGCAAAGGTGCAGTCATGCACTAGAAGCTGCTGGGGGGATCTGTACACAGTGGTGTTGCCCTGAAAATGCAGAGGATGTTTGAATAGGCTGTGATTCAGCCATTTCCTTCAGTGTTTTGAAGAATATTAATTGAATGTGACAGGAGACTAAGGATGGGAAAAGCTAACCAAAAAATATATTTGGCCCCAAAACTGGGAACAGTGAAATGAAGAGTAGGATTGTATGGTAAAGTTTAAATTGTCAAATAAATGGTGCTGGACTCTTTCAGTAATAGCATGTGAATCTGTCTTTTGTTTGTAATTACTATTTGGGGTAGGATTTTTTGATAGAACCAGGCTCTTCTGTCTTTTATCTTTGTGATTTTCCATAGTATGATGAGGGGAAGATGATTCTTGGAATTAAAATTTCACTTTTTTGGTACTACTCTTGGGATAACAAGGAATTTCAGAGTTAATTCATGCAGAATTCCGTGCTGCAATGGGTTAGATGTTTGACACTTAAAATTAGTTTGTCTTAGGTATTCATTGCACCTGAAAGAAATAGAGTGTTTCCTAACATGCTAAGAAATCATGCATAAAACTGAGGAAAATAAGGCTAATAAACTTATAAACTTACTTCATCCTCTGAAAACATTGGTGCTTTACTAACTTTAAAGTTTTTAAAGTGAGAAATAAGCGTGCAGAAGAAGTCTTGTTTGCACTAGCCTGAAGCTTCACAGATCCTGCAAGCACTGCTTTTCAAAAACTGCTCAGAAAGTGCTCTTGTGCCAGGATCTGGTGAGTTCACATTTGGTTGATCAGGAAGAAGTTATATGGAGGCAAGGAATATAATTATTAAGTGAGATGGATTTGTTCCAAGTTTCTTTGTCCTTCACAGACAAAATTTTTGTTCTTCACAAATAGGACTCACAAATATGTCTTGGGATCCCTAATTTGTACCTGAGGATGTCACAGAATCTTGATAAGCGTTCCTTAAGCTTTATATTCTTTCTGTTACTCTTTCTAGCCAGTTTTAGCTGTTAGAGTCACCTGGAGGGAGTTTCTCATCTCGGTTATATCCAGAGTGTGCTGGCATGTGTGCCAGTTGTCTCTTGCTTCCCTCCTCGGGGATGTCACACACTGTGGCAAGTGCTCTCCCTCTCTGCTGTGTTAGCATCCAGGCAGGGCCTGGGTGGAATGCACAAGGCAGCAGAGAGATGTCTGAAAGAAACCCCAGTGCCTGATCTGCCTGATATTGTCATTTGTTACGTGCAGTCTGGCTACAGGTCAAGTAACAGCATATCAGTTTAGCATGTAGATAAATGCACTGCAGTTGATTTCACTCTGATCTCATTTTAATGAGAATTTTCCTCTAATGTTTCATTGAAGAGGAAAGAAAACCTGCCTTTCATGTGGTTTCCTGGCTAATTGCTGATTATAGTGGAGTTGCACAATATGACCACGAAACATGCCTTTAATTGCAAGGTTTTTTCGCAGTAATAATCTTTGATATGAAAAAGGATTTTCAGTCTGTGGTAGATGGTGTACAAATGTAGATGTTGTGCATTGCGTGTATGATATATGGCTTAACCTACTTATCTTGGCTTTTTAAGTTCTGCATTCCTAACTTTGCTTTCTGTCATCCTCTCAGGAACCCTGGGATGCACAGCACATTCCAGCGCTGTTCTCTGCTTTCTGTGGTCTGCTAGTTGCACTTTCTTATCACCTCAGCAGACAAAGCAGCGACCCATCTGTGCTGATGTAAGTTGCCTGTAAATGTTTTTTTGCTGATCGCTCTTTACAGCGCGCAGCCGGAGTGGTGTCTGTGTTTCAGAACCACAGGGGTTGCTTCCTGAAAGTACTGAGGTGAGGTGGAATTCTTCACCACGTCTGCATGGTTGGTATCAGTCCTGTATATGAATGAAGTGCTGCAGTCAGATCACCAGCAGGGCTGGTGCTCTTTAAGCAGCGCTATCCAAAATCTCTGAAGCAGATTTTTCCCCTCTGGGAGGTTGTGTGCTTGCCAGGTTAGAGGACAGTGATTTAGTTGAGCGCGGTTCAGACAACTGGAGTTGCAGAATGTGCATTGATTAGCACTGGGACCAGTAAAAGGAGCATTTAATGTGCTGGGAAGATAGCTTTATTCCAGGTCTTGCTGAGGGATTACTTCAGTAGGCTATGCCTCCCAGTTTGAGGTTCCATCCTTCCTTTTGTTCTCTGACACAGCTGCTAGAGGTAACTGAGAAGAGGAAGTGTATACTAAGAGGTGACGCTGCAAACAAGGAAGATTAAGGAGAAAAGTCCCAACATTGTGATCTGCATGTTGAGGTGATGTGTGAGAGAGAGACCAATAGATTCATATCTCAGGTGCAGCAAATGTGATTTTCCCAGTGCGGAAACTGTGATGTATGGCTGTTATAGGGGCTGTGGGGGTCAGCAAGCAGCTGGGCAATTACATCTGTGGCTGTGGCACTAAGCAAGCAAGTGGGTTTTGTGCCACCAGTATCACCACAGCATCTGGAATTCTGCTTCACAGGGAGCTCAGTTTTATCCTAGGAGAGTGCAGAGGGCCTGTAAGAAGTTCTCTCACAGAGAAAAGTTCTCTCCTTTGATTCATGTGGTGAAGCTCAAGGCTCATGATGCATAATTCTGCAATACAGAAGAGAGAAGGGGGAAGTGGAGAGCTTTTTAGGCTGTTCAGGATTCTATTTTAGTAGAGAAACTTGGAAAAAGCAGAGCAACACTGATGAGGAAGGAAAAGATATAGAGCACTAGTAAGAAATTGTCATCCCAGTAAATCTTACTGAAGAGTGGGGAAATTCTTTATCGTCCAAAAAATTCAGGGAATCTGACATTTATGCATTGCTAGGTTCTGATGTGGCAAAGCAGCAAGAACTGCTTGCATGTCTTGCCATGAACTTTACCCACAGCCTGCTGAGTGTGACACAGATGTCAGGTAGATTTTGCGCAAGCTTTATGTGGATGGTGTGTAGTTTTTTGACCATTGCATGGAAATTATGTATGGAAGGAAGTAAAGCTATGTATTAGCTGTATGTAGGGCGAGTTCTTAGCCTTGGCATAAAATATACACAGGTAGATTGCAAATCAGCATGAAATTGTGAGTTCTTTCAATTTTGAAGAATTTAAATGTATCCTTTTCTCCTACTTCCCAGAAAGGACACACCAGTTCATGAACCTCTTTAATAAAACAGAAACTTTTCTTCCTTGAAACTTGTTTTAAGGAAGTAATCTTAAACTATTAAATGCATTTTAACTTATAAATCTAGCTAGCAATTTCATAACATTTGCAATGAAATCTTCACCAGCTGAAATGGTTCCTAAAAATCTAAAAATTAAGAATACTTGTACAACAACATCAAATGTTTATTGTGCAATTGTAAAAATGCATCATCCTTAAAAAAAGATATTTAAGATTTTTTCTCTAAACAGCTCTGAACTTTTAAATAAGTTAAGGAGATTGGAAAAAGTATTTAAGGTCTGGCCTATGGCATAAAATTCAAGATGGATGAGGAGGTAGCACATAAATCTCAAAGAGAGAATTAATATACAGGTTGTACAGAACTGGCTTCCTTAGCCATCTAAAGAGCTCTCATATTGGTTTCAGCTTAGCTGAAACAGAACTAAGAGTCATAAATGCAACAGTACCCTCTCTGCTCATTCTCTAAATGACTGAGTCGCATTGACTGGGCTGCTAAGACTCCTCAGGATTCTGATGAGGAATTTCTGCCCTGATCACAGGTGGAGCTGGTTTGTGTCCATCTCCAGCTGAACAGAGATAAGAATGCCAATATATACATGAAGAAGGAAATCTGAGGCTGTTGTTTCTCTTCTGTCCTTCAGGAATATTCATATCTGTTGCACATGTTCTGAAGTATATTAACTAGGAATTTTATTTAAACAGGTCCCTTATTCAGTGTAAATACATCCCTCACTATCTACGCCAGCGATTTGAAGATTCATCAGAAGATCCACTCCCAGAAAAAATGAGAGAATCAGTGGTAAGTCTTTTTCTTTCCTTAATTTCCGTTCAAAGTTCTCCTCTCTCATCCATTTTGCTCACTGAGGGCAAATATTGTAAATATTGTCATTTAGTAATTTAAATAACTAAAAGCACAGATAGATGATCTTTACAGTGAGGCCAGCAGTGAGAAGGGGGATGCATGCCATTTTCCTTTCTGAAGGACTCCTCTGAACGGCTCTGCCACATTGATTCTTTAATATAGTCCATGGGAAGTGCACTCTTAGAGCCTGGGGAGTGGTGCATCTCTCATCCTAGTACACAGAGAACTAATGCAGGTTCTGAGCACAGCGTTGCAGCCTGGGAATCTGCTGTGTCCTAGGTAGGCTGGATTGTTCAATAAGCACTCAAAAAGGTGAGCAGTCCTGCCAGACTCTCTGTGTGCGCTGCAGAGGAGCTGGATTTGGTCCACAGAGTTACATGTGTCTAAAGCACCCCTTATTCTTTATTTTTCTATGGCTAGGGCTACCTCTTTTTCAGGAATGCCTTTTCTGTGCCAGGATATACTCTTGACTGTGTGCCGTCCACCCCAGCCGAGCCAAGTGGAGCACACTGCCAGACTTGGCACCTAAAGGTGGAAGAAGCACATGAAACTGGGATAGTATGGGAGAGGGAGGTACATGCCTGGTGCCAAGCATTGCCATCTCATCATCTCTTCTTTGCTTGGCAGGCTGTTTATTTACTACTGTCTGGCAGGAAGCTCTAAGTTTGTGTCAGCTTATTTCTCACTTCAGCATAAACATCATGAAGTGACCCATCTTCCTTTTTGTGACTTTTTATATTAAAAAAATGTTTGTTGTTACCCAGGGGAGGTTGATCTTCTAAGGCATTCATGTGGGAAGATCATCAAGTTTCCAGAAATGCTAAGGGGTGTTTGACATTTATTAGTCATGCGAGCTCTCCTGCTTCCTGGCTGTCAGACAGCCCTTCCTCCTGACCACATCCCCAGTGCCTGCACATCCCAGCATTTGCAACCTAGGCAGCTATTCCTAAACTTCTGGATGCTTTCTGAAATCCAGGAGCATTCAGAGTCTCTGGAAGATAGACTGCGTTTTTTGACCCTTAGACGTGACCTGGGAGTCTGTAGTTCCTACTGGCCTCCAGATGTCCCTTCAAAGGAATGCACCTCTCACGTACACCTTGAATCATTTCTTAGGCATTTTATAAGGTGTTACACAGCCTACATTCAGCATATGCATTGATCCCACACTAACAATGTTTTCACTTTTCTAAGCTTCTGCTTAGATTGTCATTTTTACCATGTATAATGTTATTTTAAACTGCTTCCTCTAATAGGGCCTACATAAGATTAAGTCATATGGCTATTTCTTGTTGCTTGTATTGAGCTACAGTTTCTTGCAAACTAACTGTTTGCAACAGTTGATACTGGAATATGAGTGTGCATCTAGAAACAGAGTAAAAAACAAAAAGTAGTATTTTTGTTAGAATTTTGCTGTATTCTGTGGTATTTGTGGTGTGCAGGTTATTGCTGTGGTTCATTGACATTCTGTTCTTGTACATGGGTACTGTATGGGAGATGTAATGGAAAGCTTCTCATGCTCCTGTAGTTCTGTCTTTTGCTGATAGTGCCTTTCTTGGAGGAATACAGATGTCATCTGTTCTGCAGATGGAGCTCAGCCCGGGGACTGAAGCAGTTACTGCAGCTGTCCACTTAATTGGTTTCATTTCACAGTGCAGAGGGAAACCTTGAGCAAGGCTTTAACATATTGAAAATAAAACCCAAAAATAGTGGAAAAAATCTGCATCTAAGATCCTGGCTCTATTTTTAAAATGAAGTAATTCTGCAGACCCTAACCGTTTTTATATCAGTGACATGGACAGGGATCTGCTGTCTTACACTAACACTGCGCAGCCCATGGGCCCTTGAGCCAATGGGGTGGAAGGTGCAGAAGTATAGGGATAACTGCATTGGGATTTGCCAGACACAGGACTTCAGTTCTTCTCTTCACAATGTTTCATTCCTGTCACACTTTTTCATTTTGTCACACTTTTAGGATTAATTAAGTGGGCTTCCTAGCACCTTTGCTCTCCAGGAAATGCCTGGATTTGGGAATTGGCACTTTTCTGCTCTGTACATTTGATACTCCATGATACTGCTGCTACGAGGCAGAGGCTGCTTTCCTTCAGTGTTGCTGGAGCTTGCTAGTTCTTTGCCTTAATTTTTTTTTCCCCTCTGTCTGGGCTTCCTTCAATCTGTGTAAAAGTTGTAAGCCAAAGGGTTTGCTTACAATGTCAATTAGCAGTGCTAATTTGGAAAAAATTAGCTGAAGAAAGAGAGGGCAGTTCCTGATTAATGTGGGCTCTTTGTCTAACCCCTGTGTTACCTGGTACCTCTGTCTCAGTTAAACATCAAGGAGACTCCCACTGCTATCTCACCAACGTAGTGCTAATAGGGCAAGTAGGGAAGAACTGAGGCAGGAGAAAATGCACGTGCATCAAATTCAAGGAGCACAATCAATAGCCACAGTCCCTGCTGACTTGCTTCAGCAATAGCAGTCATGTTCAGCAGCAATAGCAGTCATGTTTAGGATGTAGGGCTCGGCTGACTCTTCAAAGCCAATTTAAAGTAATTTCCAGAAGTTTTGTAAGGGGATCTTCAAACTGTTCAGCAGCTGGGTGAAGCAATATATCAGTATTAGGAAGAGATTTGGTGATGGCAGCTCATTTTTTCTTGAAGTGCTTCCCTGCGAGTATTCCTAACCCCTGTCAGTGGCAAGAGATGGCAGGATGCAACACAGGCCAGCCTTGCCTTGGTGATGTGTGGTCTACAAAACAGCATTTAAATAAGATCCATTTTAATCAGAAAGCCAGAGGCATACAGAACCAAATCACCTTCTCAAGCAACTAAAGCAAACAAGGTTAATATTGAAACTTAATGTGTTGTTTTCTGGATGGCTTTGCATTGGTGTTAGGAGTAATAAATACAGCATCTCTAATGTTTGATTACATGACTTTTACCCTTTTCCTTTCCTTGAATAACTGTAAGAATTGCCAGCTTTGGAAGCCTGAATTATGAAGCAGCTGTGATTGATAATTGACCATTCAACTTTGAGAATGGAGCTTCCTACCATTATAATTAATTTCTGTAGGCATCCACATGGCTGATTACTAGATTAAGCAGTGGTCTGAGCATGATAATGTGTTACATTCAAACTCAAGGTTCCTTCCTGGTCTTTAGTACAAACATTTAGATAGCTAATAAAAGGATTTGTACAAAGCTCCAAAAATCTAATTGAAAATAATGGTTGGACTTGATGATTTTAAAGATCTTTTCCACATAAACAATTATATGATTCTGTGATAATAATTAAAACAAAAAAAAAGAGTGTCACCCTAATATATTCTGCTTGTGAAATCCCCAAGGCATCAAAGGTAGCCATGTTGGTTTGGAGTTACTTTTTTTTTTTTCCCTTGAGTAAAATGGAGTGTAGAATGACTTTCAGCCCAAACTATAGTAGTGACTGTCTCTCACTGGAGAGATTTGAACTGTGAATAGGATTTTAATTTTTAGTTTTTACATTTTTGGACCAATTGCAGTGAAGGGCTCAAGCATCATGCTATAGAGCTATTCAGTACTCAGCTCATAAGTTTCTGGCCTTGGGAATGATATCCAAAATCCTGCTTTAGACAGTTGGGTCTAAGGTAGGCACATGGTTTTCAGGAGCTAGCTGCCTTCCACAGGAAGACCAGGAGCCATGGATCCACCCCCAGCAGGTAGATGCCCAAGGTTTTCTCCTGGAGTTGCCATTTCCTGGGGGACCCTGTCCCCTGTGCAGTGTCACAGAACAAGCACTGCTCAGTTTTGTTTTAGAGGGAAAAAGCCTGAATTTTGTGAGAAGCTTGAAAGCATTGGCCACATCAAGAGGGACCTTCTGTGTGGACCATTGTGCCACACTCTGTGCTGTATATTTGCATTTTGAAACAGTTCAGTGCAAGGACAGAAGGACAAGCCTGGGCTGATATGATACTTTAAACACATTCTATATTGCCAGAAATGGAAAGCAACTATCAAATTTGGGGTGGAATATCTGAATAATAATAATTTTCTTAAAAACATAGGCCTTTTTCTGTATAGGATTGTCAAAAGTTATGAGAGCACTGTTAAAAGGACAACTGCAAAAGGAAAGATGGGAAATACAAGTCCTGTGCAATATAATTTGTGTAATATGTTCTCTTCTGAATGCAATGTTTGCAAAGATTCTCTTTGGTGATATGGCCTGGAATGGAGAGTTAGGATGCCACCTCTCCCCAAAATGTGCATTGTTATTACCTCTGTTGATTGTACAGCTAAATTCTTAATATTTTACATGGCTTTTAAAGTGTCAGCTTCTTCAGTCATCTGATTGTGAGAGAAATCAGCCATTTTAATAGTATGCCTTTTGTGTTGTACAGAAGAGCTTGTGAATGTGATTGGAGTGTGTTTGTTGTTCTTAGAAGCTTCTTTTAGATTACTGAGTAGCTGAATTCAGCTGTGCAGAAAATGATATTTGATCAAGACTTTTCATGCTGTGTATTCACAAAAGCGCTGAAGTAGTGCCATCTAAATTTGACACTGCTTAATTTTCTCAGATACTGCTGTTTTACATAGATTTTGTATGCAACGTCTTTAAAAATATCTGGAAAGGTTAAAAAGTAATTCCCATTGCATAGATTGGTAATAATTCAGTTATTCATTTTTATTAGACTGTGTTTTTTCAGTACTGCTACTTGCTAGTGAGGGAAAGTTGTGAGAGAGCTGAACAAGGACCTGTGGTGACAGGCAGGCAGCCAAGGTTTAGTCAGAGAAGAGAAAGTTTTTCCTGTGAGCTCCCTCATGTTGTGGTTCTTCTGTTGAATGTGACAGCCAAGGAGCAAAGCTGTGCTTTGAAAAGATGGTTGGGGGCGTTCCAAAGACCCAACTCTGCTCCCACACCATCGCAGCACATGTAGCCCATGCAGAGTACAGGGCTGTCCAGAGAAGGATGGCTCTCAGATGGAGGGAGCACCACTCTTCTGGAGACATGTACATACTCCTGAGCAGCCCTGCAGGGAGGGCAAAGACTGTGGTGGTTGCTTGAGATTTCAACTAAGCCGTATTGGAGTTTCCTGGGACAAAGCAAAAGTACTTTCAGAGCCTGAAGGCTTTTTAGTCCTGCTGCATTTCAAAGGGCTGGTGCAGTAAGTGGAAGTGCTGATGCAGGTGACCTTTTCCTGAGAAGCATCTTTCATAACAGGGAGTGATAGGCAGCCTAAATATAGAGGTTGCTACCAGCTTCCCTGGTAATTCACAGTCCTTCTGTTCTTCACTTGTTCTGCTTGCTTTCTTTTTTATCTCCTTTATTTGTATAGTTTGCCATACTATCGTTATTTTAGTTTTCTTTCTTTTTCTCTGATGAGGTTCATTAAGCTTAGCTAGATAACCCCACCAGGAAGTCAGATGAACCTCTGGTACTAACAAAAGTGTTGCTTTTCACGTGTTGTTTCTAGCTATCTTTGAATTAAAGCATAAGTCAGCTTCTACACCAAGAGCTACAAATAGTTTCTCATTTGGTAACTTAGCAGCAGAATTGAGTGCTGAACCTAAATGCCCTTCTCGTAAATCTAAGACAAGATTTTCATTTACTCACAAAAGCATTTGGGTGACCTCTGAAGTACAGTTCAGAAGACCGCACAGATCACAAGCTATCTTGTTTGTTTGTTTACTGAGAATGACATTTTTATCTCCAGAAAAATGTGCTGTAAAGACAGTGATATTTGCAATCTTTACAAACAAAGTTACTCCTACCACGGTTACAGATCTTTACATAAAGGCAGCTGTGTCCTTTCATTATCATTCAATGACACTGAAAAAAGCCTTGTCTGAAATCTACAAAATCTTGCTGCAATTTGACTTCCAATAAAGAAAATCAGGGAATGGGACATGTCACTTTAGAACATAATAAATGTATTAATGTTGTGTCTTACAAGACCTTATGGAAAAGCATGACTTTTTTCTGTAATGCAAGAAAAGGGGATAAGAAAAACTAGTTCTTGAAAATAGGAAATGGAACCAGAATTTTGATTCCCAAAAATAAGAAGGTCATAATGGTAAAAAGTTATATTCCTTAAGCCGAATCCGATTCAGTATTAATACTGAATCCGATTCAGTATTAAAATGTATTGCTTTCATTTCTCCAATATTATAACTTTGTTATTTAATAATATAATTCAGAATTGGGCGTGAAGAATTTAAATGTTGTTACTTCAACAGACCTGGAGTGTGGAGAGAGAATTTCCCAAAGCAGAGTGGAGAAATTACGTTTGTATTAACCTTATTGCAATTCAGAGTATAAGTAATTGAGAACAGGGTAATTACTTTGGTTAAAATAGTGCTGCCTTACTAATTGTGTGTAAAATAATTATTTTCGCAGAAAGAAATCTTGAAATCGGATCTCATTGTCTGCACAGCAGCTGCTGTTCTGTCATTTGCTGTCAGTGCCAGTACTGTGTTTCTGTCACTAAGGGTGTGTATCTATCTTTTTTTCCCCCACTAAGGTATTATGTCTCTTATGCAAAACCACAGGGTGTTTTAACTGGAAAGAATAGATCCTGTGAGAAGAGAAGTTAGTGAAAATGCATTTGCTGGTCATGATAACGCTGTTATATTTGCAAAGCAGTTAGTTTCTAGATATTTGTATTAATTTCAGTATTGCTTGTTTGACATCTCTTTCCTTAAACAGCTCTTATGATATGGAACCCAGAGGACAGAATGAATAAGCCTGAGATTTTGCCTTTTTTCCTCCAGTCATGGAGAAAAAAATTGGTTAATTGTGGTGCAAAACGCATATGTCAAAATCCATATTCACCTAGCATCAAGAATTTGAACATAGAAATAAAAATCAATTGCAGAAAAATACAATTATGGAAACTGTTAAAAATGTTTAAAATAGATATATATGTTGTATGTAAATTATAACTATGTTTCCTTTTTTTCTGCTTTGGCCCAGCCATTTCTCAGCATTGTGCTGTTTGCTTTAGCGTGGACAGTGGGATTTGTAACACATTACATCCTTCCTCAGCTCCGCAAGCATCACCCCTGGCTGTGGATCTCCCACCCCCTACTCAAAAGCAAAGAGCATCAGCAGCGGGAAGTGAGAGGTTTGTAATACAGTCTTTTCTGAACAGTGGATGCAATGACTTCCAGCTTGCCTTGGTTTGAAGAACAAAAAAATAAAAAAAGCCAGAAGTAACAGAGCTGGGAGAATAAATGATCCTTTTACTTTTGGGTAGCACACATATAATTTTAATTTTTCCACTGCCCCGCCAGCAGATCTGTGAACCTGAAGGAATTGTCTTCTCAGGCCACTGCCCAGATGGGCTGAGGCCAGGCAGACACGTCTGGAGACTGTCTGGTCTGATGCCCCTTCTCAGAGCAGGGTCAGCTAGAGCAGGATGCCCAAAGCTGTGTCCAGTTTTTAATATTTTCAAGTGCAGAGATTCTAAAAACTTTGTGGACATAGCATTCAGTCATCCTTACAGTAAGAAAGGCTGCTTCAAGCTGTGGTATTTGGATGGATTTTGGTGGGGGGTTTTTTCTGGTTTTTTTTTGGTTTTGTGGTTTTTGGTGGTTTATTTGTTTTTGTACTACTTTTTTCTGGAAATGGATTTTCAATTTGTGCCCATTTCTTTTGTCCTGTCTCTGGCCACTGCTGAGAACAAAGTGGCTCCATCAACTTTACTTTCCCCCATCAGGTATTTTTACCCCAAAAATGCTGCCAGTCAGGCATTCATAAGATGCCCCCAAGGCTTTTTCTTCTCAAAGTTAAGCAATCCCAGCTCTCTGTTTTTCCTCATATGCTGAATATTCCTGTCCCTTAATCATTTCACAGCCTCTATGTGATCAGAGCCACTGTCTGATCTGCCTTTTGTTTTACTTTACAGTACTGTTACTTGCTGTGTTGCTTAACATGGTATAGTTCATGCCTAATAGATTGGCATTCTACATAATTAAAAAACTTAGAAGATTTATGAGATTGAGGTATTATTTTTTTAAGTGTTCTAATTTCAATTATAACACTTTTAGAGAAACATTACAATTAAAAAGAACTTAAATTTTCTTTAAGATTTGTTCTTGCTGATGTCTGCTGGCTTCAGTGGGTAGCGCCTTGATGCATGTGAATATCAGTCAATATTTTAGTATGTCGAGATCTGATTTCCTGTTCTGATAGAGTGATTTCTGAAGCAGGCAGTGTGCTTTGAGAAGTAAAGCTTCCCCTCTCCACCCCAGCTCTCTTCTTGCCTTTGCTACCAGCCAAAAGCTTGCTTGTCATTTCTTGATGGATCCCACGCCTTAATAATTCTCAGTATATGTTTCTGAAGTGTTTGAAGACAGCATTTGCAGAACAGCCTGTTGAGGCACTTTAATATGTTCTTCAGCTAGTCCGCAAAAGTGCTCAGATCACTCTCTGGAACACCATACATTAAGGATTTAAGTCTTTTTTATTTAAAAAAAATAATGTGTTTCAAAATGATAACTTTCCAAACAAGGTTAGACATGAAAGAAATACCCAAGAGACTCGACTGAAGGTTGCCTTTTAACTTTTACTGCAATATGCGAAGGAAGGTATAATAGAAATATAAATATTATTAACCACTATGCCCAGCTGAAAACAGTGTCCAGGACTTCCTGTCCCTGATAACCAGTAATTCTGATAAATACCCAACTTGCACAGTTTGTTTCAGCACTTAATCATAAAAGACCACTGTAGGATTTTTTTGCCTTGTCCTAATTAAGTCTGTCTTCATTTTTCAAAAAACATTCTTTTCCTAAATGCAGTGACTCAGCATTTGAAAAGGTTGAAGATAGAGACTTGCTGCACTGATTTCCACAGATGGATTTCCTTCTGTTTTGAGATCCAGCTGCATTTCTCATGCTGCCTACTGTGGGAACAGTCTTTTTTTGCTTCTTTTGCCGTCCTCATTTATATGTGGCACGTGCCTGTGCTTTGGAGTCTAAGTAGTATTGCAATGTCGCTGGTGTTCTGTGTTAGAAAACAAGAGTAAAAAAACAATTATATATATATATGTGTGTGTATATATATATGTATATATACATATTTCAGTCCCTTAGGCTGCTGCAGAGGTTTTTTATCATGTCTGAGATGAGACAGACTGTGGAAAAGGTAATCCCTTTGATAGATAGGTCTGATGGGCTGTCTTCTTTCTTTTGTCCTGTAATAAAAATGTAGGAACAAAACTTTAAAATGTTCCTCTTTGTATAGAAAGAGAAACTTGGAAAAAGAACAGTAGTACCCCACTGTTGTCAGATGCAGACAATGAAAGGACAAGTACACAAAATAAGATGTCTGTGAGGAGTTTTTATTGCATAGATTTTAATTTTAATCTATTTTTTTCTTTGACAAGGGTAGTGCTATTGAAGGACAAATGACTGCTTGCAATTAGACAAACAACTGGCAGTGACAATTCCACAAGTTTATTCCTGGCTTTGTTGCATAGACTTTGGATGAGCTCCTCAACCTTTAAGGTGTTCCATAGAATAGCAATTATCAAACCAGTTCTTGTGCTGCCCTGTGAGATAATGATTACTTGTCATTGTCTTGGCTGGTTTCAGGATGAAAGGCTTAGGTCAAGATGTATGAGCTTATGGTATATAGATGTGTAGAAATTAGTGAAGGAATAAATGAAAAAGAAATCCTGATATACTAGGCTATTTTTTCTTCTCCTTCCTCCCCACTACTGCTTTTAAACCCCACAGGTTTGTGTAAGCCGTTTTCAAATCATCCACGTCTTTCCGTGGGGCCCCTTCTGAACGTGAGCTCTTTATTCTGTCTCCATCGTCTGAACAGACCTCTCTCTGCTCCTGCCCCTACCTTCTGTTTGGTTTGTGTGATATGCTTATCTCTTGATTGAAGCCTCAATTCTTACACGGAGCTCAGCTTTGGGCATGGCTGAAGTTCTTGAGCTCAGAAGGAGGAAAGAGGAATGGGGAAGAACAACTCCAAAATGGGCATTTTGCTGTGTGTATGAACTTCTGGGTAATGAAGAGGAAATATTTTTATGTTATAGCAAGACACAGAAGTTATTTATATTTTCTGAAGGGGGATTTTTCCAAGAGCATTACCTTAGCTTAAGGTACCGGCAAAGCATGACATCAACCTAATTTAGAAGGATTGTTTTAGGTCTTTGTCTTAGCCTATGCAATATACAACTGTGCCTGTAGAACGCAGAAATCCATTGATTCAGCATGTCTTCTTTGTCTGTCATTGAAAAGGTGTGTATCGAAGAGGGGGGTCTCTACATATAATTGTTTTCATTTTGCAGGGATAATGATTGACAATTCAGTAGATGGCATTTTTATTTCTGAGTTAATACCAAGTTCTGCCTTTTTGTGTTCACTGCTTTCCCAATAACCTTGTCTAGCTGAGCTTTGAGGAAAAAGGCATTGTTTTGGTCTGTGCACAAGTGTTTCTGCACTCAGTCCACCTAAGTTCTTATAGCAGCTGAATTGCATGGAGCATTCGGTCCTTGTTTAATACTCATATTAAGCACTGTGGTATTGTTAGAAAAGTCTACTGAAAAAAAAAAGCTGTTCCTTAGAGAGGAATGATGTGAGATATGATCCTGGCAGATACTTCTTACAGTGTCTGTTTAAGTGTTTTGGGAAACATCTATGACAGTTTCTAGCTCCTGATATTTCTTCAGTCTTTAGATCTCAAGGAGTGTTTCATTTATCAGTGAGGTCAATGATAATTTGCATTCTAAGGAACAGTGTTTTGCTACTATAAGATGAGGAAGTAGAGGCACAGAGTTCCAATGAGGTTTCCGAGGTGATTCAGCAGGTCAGTGCCAGAGCTGGAGAGGGCCTCTCTGGGGTCGTTACATCCACTGAGAGTACTATTTAATACACCGACTAAATAATTGGATGATGTAAAAACCACCATCTAGCATGTGCTATCTTTTATTGTTTCTGAATGTGTCTCAGGAGTGCAATTATAGTCAGCAAAACAGATGCTTTCTAAATTCAGAGAACAAAATTATTTCTCCATTGCCAAAGAATTATGAATTCCGTTATTTCATAAATTAGTTGGTTGACTATATTTATTAATGTGAGCTAATTCATGTCTTCGATGGTACTCCAGTGCAAAAAATGCTGATGATTTGACGACACAATCTGTTATCTGAATTTCCATTTCAGATGCTGCTCATTTGATGTGGTTTGAAAGGCTTTATGTGTGGCTACAGTGCTTTGAGAAATACATTTTATATCCAGCCATAATACTGAATGCACTCACCATTGATGCTTTCTCAATTAGTAAATACAAGAAGCTTGGTACACAGTAAGTAGATTATAACTCAAAGCATGTGATTAGTAGAATATTTGGTTTTAGACTGAAGACTGAGAAATGGAATTTGTTTTTAAATAAGCCTGTA
The DNA here is from genome assembly GCF_017590055.1 of Onychostruthus taczanowskii. NCBI lineage: Eukaryota > Metazoa > Chordata > Aves > Passeriformes > Passeridae > Onychostruthus > Onychostruthus taczanowskii. Next base: position 122,537 of record NW_024498751.1, read on the forward strand.
ATCTTGTCACAGTTTGCTTTCATGCATATTAGTTCAAAATACAATAATCATTGGCTTTGCTGCAAGAAAAATGCAAAACTACCTTAGCACATTAAAATATGTCTCCAGTGAGAGAGAGTGAAATTACAAGATTAAAGAGCTATATATAGATATATATGGAAGGTCTGAATGTCAATTAAAAGCAAGACACTATATCAGGCTGCAGGTGTTTGATGGGCATAAGCTCAGTGGGGTAACTAGAATTAATCAAATGCAAATGAGAAATCTAGGCTGGATATCAGGAAACATTTCCTAACTGGAGATTTTTAACACTATGCCTTAGTCTCCCAAAGGAGTTATCAGAAGCTTCACCACACAAGTCTTTTAAGGCTGAATGAAATATTAAACAGTGTAGAAAGGTGGGTAGTCCTTCATTAAGAGTAGTTTGAAAAAGGTGGGGGTAGGGGTTTTGACAAAGTCTGATGCCTTAGATATTAAGCAGGACTGGTGATGCTGATCCATGGTCTCACAGTATGATCCTTGCAGACAGCCTTTTATGGTAAGTATTTTAGTCAGTGACTTGCCTGCTGCAGATATTCAGCAGGCTTAGTGACTGCAGTATCCCCAGTAAACAGAGTTTCTGCAGTCTTTTTATCAGAATGACAGTGATGCAGATGATAAAACAAAGACACAGCCTTGGAATGTTCCAGTAGCAAGAAAAACTGCTGGGAGGTGTGGCAGAGTTCCTCCATATCCATAAGAATGCACAGTCTTAATTTCAAATATTAGATAAAAGAACTTTGATGTAAATATTGCATGTTGATTTAATTATTTCTCTCTCTTGAGGAGCAGCCCAGCTTTAGGAACTACACAACTATAAGGAAAAGGCAGCCCCTGCTTTTAGGCAGCCCCTTTAGTTTGAAACATTAGTCGAATTATCTGCAGACATTAGTCAAATTATCTCCCAGACAACTACTTTTGCAGAGAGACTCTCACCAGTCACTCACTGATAGCCTCTGTAGTTCCCCACTGACCTTTCCCCCCGGCCAGGCACTTGGAAGATGCTACAGCCAAGATGCTTCAAGAGTTCAGGTGTATTGTCCAGGGTGACACTGAATCCACACTCATCCCTCTATTTAGCTCTGCAAGGCTGGGAGAATTAAACGTAGTCAGAATGCCATTTGTTACTAGCTAGCAGACGTGACTGAATACATGCACGGAGCAAATATGTAAGGTTAGGAAGGTGCTATTTTTACATAGTCATTCCTCCAAGCTAGATTGCACCTTAAAGTATCACCTCCCTCAAGTGTTCAGAAGAAATGAGTCAGACCCCCAGAAGTCTTGAGATTAAAGAAAGTAATTACATTTGTCTGCCTCTGATTGTTTGGCCTGTGGGGGAATACCACAGCAGTCCTTTCCTTCCCCATCCCCCTTTTGTCTGTGTGATCACCTGTGTAAAACCTGCTCTCTCCTTTTCCTTGTAACTCTGGTCTATCCACGAAACTCCCAGTATGCCTTTTCCTCTGTCTCTCTGCTTTAATACATTCTCCCTACAGCTGCCATCCAAATGCCACATGCAAAGCATTCAGCTTCAGATCCCACATCTTTCTGAACTCTGTAAACACATGAAGCATCCTGGATTCTCCTTGCTACTTCCATATACAGTGTTACTGAGGGTTTTAATGCATAAATACCTGTTTTCTGTTGCTGGAACATTCCTTAATTATTGACTGCCCAAGGATCAGACCGCATGATGCTGTAGGGAAGGGAAGACACACTCCTGCTCTGTGTCTGAAAGTGTCTGAGGTGTGTGATTTGTGTGATTCGATGTCAGAGTTTTCCTCAAATTGAACTTATCTTTTAAAGAAGCTTCACCTAGCTTTGTGATTTAAAGGACTGCATCAGTTTGCTTCTTGAGGAGGCAGAACAGCTCCTTTGTAGTCAGGAGTTCATTTGAGCTTTCCAGACCCTGGTGTGCTGGTTATTAACAGGACCCATGCTGACAGTGCCTGCCCCTGTTACCTGCCAAAGAGGCACTGGAAATCAGCCCCCCTTCTCACGCTCTCTTACATCTTTTCCCAGGAGTTAAGGTCCCAGGAAAAGCACCTTGTGTGGCAGTATTATTAAAGAAGAAGGAATAATAACCAAATTAATTTTTGTTACCTCTGAATGTATTATTTTGTAAAGTGTCATTTTTTGGTGAAAGTTTCATCATGGTAACAGGCACATTGACTAAAAATTCTTCCTTTTGCTCTATAATCTATAAGTTTCCATGTGAACAATTCTTCATGTTGCAAAAATTTTCTTCTTTCTGAAGAATGAGATATGCAACTGGTTCATATAGAATACACTAAGGATGGCTTCTGTTGGCTTCAGAATCTATTTAGCTTAGTCATTAGGTTTTCTATTCAGAAATGTGAGGCAAATTGAAAATAACAGCTTTGACAAGGTGGGAAATAAGGTCAGCTTGGTGTTTCATTCCAACAATAATGCCCTGCTGATCCTTTAGAATGACCAGCACTCAAAATAAAGTTGCAGCTGTATTATGGGAGATACACAAAAATTAATAAATGCCACATAAAATAAAATCAGCTTGGAAAAGAGGAATCTCGCTAGGATGGTGGGAACCTGTTGAGAATTTTCTAGCCTGCCAAGGGTCAGTTCTGGCAGCAGGTATTCTCTTGCTTAGCAGCAGGAAGAAGGAGAACCTTCCATGCATTTTGCAAACACCTGACGTACTTTCTCATTCATTATACATTGAAGTCCCCACATTTTGGAAGACATAGGTGCAACACAAGTTCTTTGATCTGATGAACTGTTATATAGAATATTCAACTTTCTGATCAAGAACTGTCGTAAGAATTTCAAACACTTCACATCTATCTGTAACTCTATCCAGAATTTTGGCAGCGCATAATGAAATGACAAGTAAAATTATAAATTCTGTCATCAGGTGAAGTTTCTTGTAATAAAAAAAAAAAAAGAGTTCAAGTGGTTTTTTTGGGTTTTTTTTTTTTTTTTTTTTAATTTTTTTTTTCTTTGTTTTTTTTTTTTTTTCAAATTCCAGTAATGTATTAATGAAAGTGCCAAGGTATTTCCTGGACTGAAATTTTACTTTAAGAGGGATATAAAAATGTCTGGTCTAGATTCTTGGGTTTTAGTAGTCAGTACTACTCTTTTTAGTAGAGTTTGTTCTTTTTTACAACTTACAAATGTGTCATAATGATAAGGGAAAAATACAAAATTTCACATGAGTAAAATAAATGTGATGATTTCTGATATTACTTCTGTATCCTTTTAATAAATAAGATATGTAGATTTAGATATGCATAGCAACCTAAAATACATCTGGTACAGATATTTGTATTTAAGAGCTTCTTAATTTAATGCCTTATGACTTGATTAGGTTTTTCTCTCTGCTTTTCTTACAGCTGTGACATTATCCTGATAACAGTTGCGGGGATGAAACTCCTCCGCTCCTCATTCTGTAATCCTATTAATCAGTTTGTTACTTTGAGCTTTACTGTGATCTTCTTCCGATTTGACTACAGAGATATTTCAGAAAATTTCTTGCTGGATTTCTTCATGATGTCCATTGTGTTTCATAAGGCAAGTTTTAGAGCTCCTATAATTTCTTTGGGAAAAAATATATTTTCAGTGTCACCTGGCTGATCAATACATGTTAGTACGTTTTAGAAGTAATGAATGTATAGATAGACTCAAATTATTGGCATTATAGAAGAAAAAATCTTTTAAATTGGAAAAAAAAGGCTTTGATTAAGTGTTTTTTCTGGCTTTGTGCAAAATGTTTTTCATCTACTTTTTGTTCACATGTTGCTATATAAAGTTCAGAATTGTTGTTTTCAAGAGGAGAATCCTCAATGAGTTTGAAAGAGCCTCTTGGGTCATTAGTGCAGGACTGCCCTCCAGATCAATCGCTTGGTGTTTTTATCTCGGTTTCCTTTGAATGCCTCTAGTGGTTGACTCAACAACTTCCTTTGGGAAATTATTCCATTATCTAATCACCCTCATGATAATAAATGTTTTCCTAATGTCAGCCTTAACGTTTTTTCTTTTCCTATTTTCAGTCTCTTATCCTTGTGTTTCTGCCCCTAACCTTAACCTCAGTGCTTCTTCCTCTCTATTACATTGTTAACTCTTGAAGTGTGCTCCAGTTGAGTTTTAAAACTACCAAACCCTTCCTGCATCAGTCAGGTCAGACCCTGTCTTTATTTGGAATCTAAGCTGTTTCACTGAAAGAATTAGGCTTAACCGATACCCTGAGAAAACATGTGAAAGTACTGAAAGTATTCGTTCAGGGGTAATTCTAGTGACGTGTTTGGTTTTGTTATTCTTTGTTTTACTTGGGTTTTTTCACTTAGGCTCCTTTGCTTGGTTTCTTTTTCTAAAATATTCCTACTATGTGTGAGTATGACTCAGTTCGCATCCCTTAGTTTGTGAGAGAAGAAAGACATGGTTCCATGTTGATGGCTGCATGTGCTGTGGAGATATTTAGCCCTTCTACACAAGGAATACCAGCTCATACTGCTGTCTATGCCCACCTGGAAGTTTCAGGCTTTTTATGGGATGGTCCAGTTAATCGGTGTTACGTTGGGAGTTTCCAGTCGTTTAGGGAAAGAGTGAAGGAGAAATTAAATGCTTTTCCTGGTTTATTTCTGTGCTGCTGTAAGGGAGGATGAGAAAGGAGGAGTCACAATTTGGTGAGGTAACTTGAGCTCACACTTTTTGCTGAACTCTTGGACCACACTCCAGCAGAAGCTTCACCTGCTTTGAGCCTTCACCCTCAGAACTGTTGTTCTGCTTTCTCTCTGCTGGGGTGAGAAAGCAAGGGCTGGGAAGAAAGGGCAAAAGAGGAGGAGTAGAAGAGATGAGGCAAAACTCTGCTTTAACAAGATCCACCTCCACCATACTCTGATCCTAAAACAGGACTAGAGTAATTTTTTTAAGCTTCTTAGCTTAAAGATAACCAGCGAAGGCAATGCAGAGTTTGCTTGCATTATGCCACTTTTCAGTATTTGTTCATTACCATGTTCCCTAGAGAAAGGGGTAAATTTTTGTCTCCAGAGAAGTTTATCACTGCTGAGTCTCATGTCTGAATGATGACTTTCTTAGTCCTAAAACTCATTCTCTAAAAACCTCTTTACAGGATCAAAAAGTTAGTATGCCAGAATTGGAAGTTCCGCTGTTTGTTAATTCTTTTGAATTCTCATGAGCATATCACAAAATACTGCTGTGAATTATTGTGTGCTTTTGTAAGAAAGAGATATAAAGTCTATTCAGTAGGATTTTTGCAGAGTTACTTAGGTAGATTGAAGCTACTATTTACAGTAGAAAGACTAGTGTTAGCAATGAGATTGAGATAACAAAGGATGCTTAATAAATTGAGCAGGGATGTTTGCTAGAATAACTACTGCTCTACTAGACTGAAGGCTGTACTGCAGACATGTTTTGAAAATGTGGTTTGAGCATTGATCTTCCATGTTCATATCTAGCAATATCTGAAATTTTGCAGGTCATTAGTTCAGCGAGTGGTATCGTCCTTGTTCCATTTAAAAATTCTAAGTCAAACAGTTGAATTATTTATATTACAAAAGCACATGCACAGTTTCACAATGATCATTAGATCCAATATGAAAAATAGCATTGCAGATGATAGCAATTAAATTCCTTTTAATTTCAAATCATGAAGGGCATAACTTTTCTTTACCCTAATTAAGACTTGAGCTTTAATTGGCTCAGCATTGTGGAACTTCAGTAAAGGATATGATCACTTGAGGATAAAGATGATGTGTGTTTATTTCATACTATAGTCTCTAAGCAAGCTGCATCCACCTTTGTTCCTAAAAGCTTTATGGGTCTTCACAGATTCTGTCTGTATTTCAGTCATTTTTATGTTTGCACTTATTTTTTACACTACAAACAAAATCTGAAATACTGCCTGTTACTGTCACCTTTAGCTATGCAGAGGTTATTACACAGCCATGACTGATTTCTGTTTGCACGTTGAAAATGTCAGTTTGGCACTCTCTTTTAATTAGGGAACACTAGAAGCGCTGTCTTAGTCACAGTGTTGGCAATTTTTAAGCAAGCTTACCCCACAAAAAGCTTTGCATGCTTTCAAAACATGGTGGTAATATTTTTTTTCTTCTACCAGGCACTGGGGAAGAATGCTCTAAATTCAGCAGACGTTCACAAGTGCACTAGTCACTCTTGATGCAGATTATGTGAAATAAACTTTGCTAATAATGTTTGGTAGAGTATTTCTAAATAGCTCACTGATTGTGCTTCCCTTGTTTTCCCCATTGTGCTGTTAATTTAATGTAATTTAGTCAAATCAGAAACTCCAAATGAGCATACTGCGCCCTGAGCAAGCTGGGATATGGAAGTCCAAATTGCTGCTCTCAGATTTTTATCTCTCTTAGCCAAAACACCCACACTGAGGTAACACAGAGAACAAGAGAGACTACTCAGTTCTATTCCTGAGATTTTTTTTAAATTTTTTGTCTTTTGAACATCATGAGACTTACTAATGTGACACAGTTAATTCAATTCTTTAAAAAAAATGATTAGCTGTTTACATTTTGAAAATTCACAGAATGTGAAAACACTAAATGTTTATTTGGGCATATGCAGAGTGTGCTATTTTGTATTTCAAATTGCCTTGGGAAGGCAGCAAGATAAACATTTAGGAAATATTTTCTTACTTGTTTTTGAGAATGATTGCAGCTTTTAATTCAAGTGAAACAGGACTTCTCCATCTTTCTTAAATTATGACTTTCCATGTAGTGAGACCAGGTTGTGTCCTTGACTACAACCTGGGAATCTTCTGCCCAAAACTCCTGTTGTCTATAATCTTTAAATCAGAGCTGAATGGCCTTTTAAAAATTTGTGGTTCCTCATTCAACATGTGTGGGTGTAATGCTCTGATGTATACTCTGCAGGAAGTCAAACCAGATAATCGAGACAGTCGTGGTCTACATGATTCCATATAAACTTTTAAACGAGCCAGTTGTTCTCCCTGGATGTTTTAGGAGATAATATCAGTGCAAAGGTTAATAAGAATGTTCATATTAAGTGAAAATGGAAACCCACAAAAAACTGAGAATATATTCTTCATAGGCATAGCAAGGATGGAATATATAATAGCACTTAGGAGATTTCTTCCTAGACTTTTAACACTACGAAAAATTCTGAGAGTCCTTCTTGTAATAGAGTAAAAAAAAAAAAAAAAAAAAAGAAAAAACAGTGAAAATATTAAATGGTTCAAATAGTTTCTTTGGAACTGATGAAAAGATGGGCCTTTCTTCCATTCTTTTGCTGTCTACTGACATAATATTTAACTGAGGAAAAGCTCTAACATATGCAAAAGCTTTCAGAGGAAGAGCATATGGATGGGTAAGTGATACTATGGCTCACCCAGTCCATTTTTCTTCAGCTTGAAAAAAACAAACAAAAAGTAAAACAGTAATGTGCCCAGCGCTGCCTTCCGTGGCAGATGTGTGAGATGCTTTTGAAGCATGTCTGGAGTAGCTGGTCAAGAATGAACCAGTATTTAAGTGTGAAGTAGAGGTGAATGCAAATAATTCAAACAGCAGGGATATCAGTTTGGAACTGGCTGAATATTAACAAGGATGCTCAGGGCAGGACTTGTTCCCAGCTCTTTTGCTGTGCTCTGTCAAAAATGCGGTTTTCTGTTTTATCCAGTGCTACAGGCATCCTCTAAATTTTGCTCGTGGAAAGGAGTCATAGTATCTCCCTGAACTGCTTTTGGAACCTCAAGGAGAGCTGATGTTGAGCTGAAGGAGCAAAGACAGCAAAACCCTCTGTACTGTGCTGTGGATGCTCCTGGGTGTAGTATGCTCTTGGCTACTACAAAAGCCTAGTGGGAGGTTCTTGCCAGTCCCTTCACTGCTGGGATCATGCTGCTAAACTGGCTCTTACCAGCAACTTTTTCATCTCTACAGCACAACTAAGAAATTATACTTTTACTTTGGAATATGGAATTTTGACAAATCTGTGCAGCTTCCTTTAAGCCTTAAAGAGTGAGCCACCCCTAGCTTACACACTCGTCTACCACACAGATCTGAATGGCAATGATAAGCCCAGGTCCCATTAACCTTCTAATGTACAGGACTACAACTTAGCTCTTTCACTCTCTTGCATGTTACTGTCAGGTAGTTTAATGGCCTCCTAATTTGTGTGTGTGCATGAACTAATTAGCAATACAAAAATATGAAATCACCTTATATTTTCTTATCATCAAGTCTTCTGAGGGTTATGAATTTGTCTTCATGCATAAGGCAAAATAATCAAAGAAGCAGAGCTTGTTAAATTTGCCTTCATTAACACTGAATTTATTTGCCTAAGTACTCTTATTCCTGCTGAGCTCACTTAAATATACAATTTCCCTGTTTGATATTTTTTCTTTTTTTCCCAGAATACATTTTCCAGCTAAAAAGGAATCCACATTTTTATAAGAATTTTTTCTCTTTCTGTATATTTCTTTCTCATCTAGTATCCAAGACCACATGCTTATGAAAGATGATCTTTGTCAAAGTAGATCCAGCTAATGCAGCCAGTTTGTAGCAACCTGGCAGACCTTTGCTGATCAGGCTTAACTTTCAACATCTGCAACACAATCCCTTGGACAGGAAAGAAATTGTGTGTTTTCTTGTTTTCCTTCATTTTATGAGAAAGGGCTGCCAAGTGCATTGACCTTCCTGGTGCTTTGTTGAAGTGGAGTAATTAACCTATTGGATCTTTTTATTGCCTTTGTGGCAATAAAACTCTTGGTTAGTTGGCATGTCTCATTGATTTAAGTGTGACATATAATCCAAAAGCCTCACTCTTTTTCCTTTCCTATTCTGATTTTTCATTTTCTCTAAATCTGATGGTTCACTTCAAAGCTTCTGGGTCTAAGTCACTAATTTATATTTGAATCCATTCCTTGCCATTTGTGCATACTGAAATCCAATGTCTTAATTATCTGTACCCACTTGGCTCACATCTGTTTCCTCAACTTTTGATATCTGGCATATAAACCCTTTTAAGACACTTTCTGCTGAGTAAAATACCCAAGGCTACATCTGATATTTGACAGGATAATCCCACTGGTATTTTCCATAGACTCCTTAACTCTCTTGGGCACTGTACAGTTCATATTTCCTCTTAGTATTGAAGGAATGGTTTAATTGATTATTCATTCAGCCTTCTGTCACTGACCTCTTTGTCAGACTTCATTCGTTGCACTATTCCAAATTTACATTTTCTTTTTCTTTTTTTTTTTTTTTTTTTTTTTGGTGGTTTTTTTTGGTGTTTTTTAAATTTTCTCTACAATGGGGCAAGTGCATTTGGGGGTTCAGGGAGGTGCAGACCTACTCCCTGGGTCAGTATGGCTCAGTATGCACTGCAGTCTCTGTTCATGTGCATTTGTGCTGATAGAGGCCTGTTCTGTCTGTGTTGATGCAGGCACTGAAAGAAAAATCTGGAGTACTTCAGTGCAAACTTGGTATTTTTTCTTATGTCCACTTTTACCACAGAATGCTAGAATGGCTTGGGATGGAAGGGACTTCAAATATCATTGAGTCCCAACTCCCTTGCTATGGGCAGGGACACATTCACTGGATCAGGTTGCTCGAAGCCCCATCCAACCTGGCCTTGAACACTTCCATGGATCAGCCTCCATCCACAGATTCTCTGGGCATTGTTCCAGTGCCTCACCACCCTCCTAGTGAAGAATTTCTTCCTAATACTTTATCTAAATCTCTTTCAGTTAAAAACCATTCCCCCTTCTCCTATCACTTCAGGGCCCTATTAAAAGCTCCTCTTTCCAGCTCTCTTGTAGGTCTCCTTTTGGTAACGGAAGGCTGCTTTAATGTCTCCCTGGAGCCTTCTCTTCACCAGATTGAACAGCCCAACTCCCTCAGCATTTTCTTCATAGGAGAGGCACTCCATCCTCTGACCATCCTCTGGACCCACTCTAACGGGTTCATGTCTTTCTTGGGCTGGGCACTCCAGAGCCAGATGCAGGGTTCCAGGTGGGATCTCACCAGAGCAGTGCAGAGGGACAGAATCCCCTCCCTGGCCCTGCTGCCCACACTGCTCTGGATGCAGCACAGGGCACGTTTGGTTTCTGGGCTGGGAGTGCCCATGGCTGGGTCATGTCCAGCCTCTCAGCCACCAGCACCCCCAACCCTCCTCACAGGGCTGCTCTCTTACCTGTTCTCTGAGCAGCCTGTATTTGTGCCTGGGATTGCCCCAACACAGATGCAGGACCTTTAACTTGGCTTTGCTCAACTACATAAGGTTTGCCTGGGCCCAGTCCTTTCTAAAAGGAAATTTCTGGGAAGATACAGTGTTGGCAGAGTCCATGCCTGTGAAGGCTTTCCTGAAGATGCTTGAATCAGTGTAGCTAATGAGTGCACTCCCAGCTGCACTGATTTATTTTGCTTGTCTGGCCCTCTCCATATTAAACTGCTGAGCTCTGATCCCCTTTTGCCCGCCTTGGGATATATTTGAGTCTTTTTTTTTACAATGCCACAGGTTCCTTCCCTGGGCTCTTGCTATCAGCTGACAATGTAGGGAAGAAGCAGCATCTGCCATGAGCAGATCCAGGGCTCTGTTAGGTTTTATCATCTTCTTATTGTCATAATCTTTACCATAATTACATCTGGCTAATGTTTAAGTTCAATTGTAAGGTTTTCAAGGCTTGCTGCTCAAACTGCTTAAAACATGCCTGTTTTGTACAGTGTCACTGTTAAGTGCTGAATGCTGTGCTTGAGGAATATATTCTTTCCTCCAAGATTTGATATCGGATACTTGGGCTGATTATATTTTGATCTTCTTGTATGTATTGCATTAGACAACGATTTTGAAGTCCACAATATAAAGGCTTCGAGTGTCTGTAAGCGTGTGCAGATAAAGACATCCTGGAAAGTATTTATTGTAGGTTCAAACACAGCTGTCCAAATACACCATAGGATGTCACAATGACTGAAGACATAAGCATTAAAAACCTTTAGTATTTCCAGTAAATCTTGTTTTACAGGATTTCATAGGTGAAGTTTGTTAAAATGGTATTAAATAAAACCCAAAAGTCAATGATTTGCAAAACAAAGCCATGAACAATAATAAAATTATTCCACCAAGTTTAATTTTGTCCTTAAACACATACACACTTACAGCTTTTCCCTCTTGATGTATATTCATTTTAATTGACATACCAAAAAAGAAAATAAAAGTATACCAGTAGGTATTAGAATTTAATTCTGAAAGCTGGGGTTTCCACTTGATCAGAATTAGCTTAACATGAAGAAGTAAATACTCCTCTCAGAGTCTCAGTTCAAATCATCGCAAGGTCACAGAATCTAAAGAGGAATAGAAAGAAATACCTGTTCAAACTAAATAATTTCTTTCTGCACTTAACTTTTTTATCTCAATTTGTGTTGCATGTAGAGCATATATATATATATATATATGACCGTTATTTTTGTTTAAAACCTATGTGTGTATATATATTTTTGAAACAGAGAAAAATTTAAACTTAGCAAGAAAATGTTAATGTTTATTCATTATTTAGTCCCAGAGTTGCCAAGAAGTCTGCCCACACAAAATCCCAGCAGATGCCAAACACATAGAAAGGCCACCAAAAGCTGAGAGCATTGCATAGTCTCCATCTCGCAATGAGTCATTTAAATTCAGGTGTTAACCTCTGCCTAGTTTATTCAAATCTACCAAACTGAGAAAAGGATACACAATTTTAGTGATGTTTCAGACTCCACAAATCTTTAACTGTTCATGTATGTTAACTAATTTCCATTAAATTTGTTTGTAATGGTGCTTAAATTTGTTTAAGTAAGAATAACCAGATTTAAAGAAAATCCTGGGAAGATGAGTCTTTGCCTTTGCTTTTTTTATTACTCGCTGGTGCACCAGAAATCTGTAGAGGCTTCAGAACTCATAGAAGACTTAAGGATGATTAAGGTAAAATGTGTGTCCACATAAAATACACATGAAAGATGGATGCATACTCTGCACTTTTACTTGGTGGCACTGGGAATGTGCTGTTTAAATTCACCAAACATGCTGATAATTTAAAGTCTTTATCAAAGACTTTAAAAATGGTTTACTGTGTAAAACTGTCACATGCATAGAGATATCCAGGAATATTAGAACTTTTATGCCCCCTACTTAATATATAATTATACATTAAAAGTAATATATCAACATGTAATGGTTTCTGCTTATTGTAACTGCAGCAAACACTGAAGATCTAATAAGGCTTAATAAAAATATTCTTTTATAAATCATCCTAAACTGGGATGCAGAAGTCTTATATGAAAATTAATCTTTTATATATGCTTAAGGAAATGGTTCTAAAAAGAGGGTTAAAATTCACCAGAGACTATTTTTTTTTCACCTTGACTTTAGATGGAAAGGTTCCTTCGTTGTATCTAGCACTGCTACACCTCTCCTTCCCTCATTCAATCAAAAATCTACCGGGGGTAATTTGTGTTTCAAAGAACCACAGAAGGGCTGAGGTGCCCCATCAGGTCCCATAGAAGTGGTTTTTTTCTAGTTTGGCTTGATGTGCTTTTAAGTAATGCTTTGCTATGTAGGGTGTCTCAATTTCTCCATGCTTCCTCACAGCTCTCAGGGGCCTCTGACTTGAAGGGTTACTAGTAAAGCCCAAGCCAAGGAAGGCCATCCCTGTGCCCACTGTCACCCGGTCCCCTCCCCATCCATCAGCAGGTCCATGTGATTTTTTTACAGTTTGTGTGTTGCTGTCAATACACCTGTAGAAGTCCTTTCTGTGGCCTTTTACTTTCCTCAACAGATTCAGCTACAGGTGGACTTTGCCTTTTCTCTCTCTTTTGAATTCGTTGTGTATTGTTTCTCACAATTTAAAAGAGATGAACGTTTTCCTCTTTAGCTCATGTCTTCAGATTACTGAATGTTGAAATGCAGCTAGTTGTACTTGAAATAAGAGAATAGCTCAGCCTCGCCTATTTATAAAGGCAATTTTTAGCAGCTTCAGTTTCTTTCTGTGAGAAAAGATCTGTGAGTTCCCATATCAGATATAGGAGGAAGCATATTGCAAATTGGATGAAACTGGTAAGGAGAAACACTTTCTCAGATTGTTTTAGCAAAATGAAAAAGAGAAAATGTAAAGCGAAGTCCTCCTTTCCTAACGCTCAAATGTAGTTGGTAGATGACATCACCTTTAGCAATTATAGTTAGAGATGTAAAATGCTAATGGCATATTACCCTGAAGGCATTTTGCAGAGCATGCCCTGGAAGCAGGGATTTAAGAGGTAATAGAGGCACTTGACAACTCTTAATGAAAGCAGTAGCTTGAAAATCACACATTTCCAGGCTTTTAAGTATAGTATTGTAAGGCTTTCAAAAACCAAGAGAGGTTCACTAAAGCATTCTTGCTTCATGTTCTCCAATGGAAATGAGCTCCTTTTCATGTCTTGTGAAAGTGTTAGCTGAGAGGAAAGTGCTGGAAGAATCAGCAGCAAGTTCCAGCAGTGGGGAATGCAGAAGCAGTAGGACTTGTTAGATGCAACAGGGAACCTGGGTTCCACGGGCCAAGTTTTGCAAGGTGTAAATATTACAGAACAACTGAAAATTATATATTGGAACATGGAGCCATAAGGGTGTCCTCCTGGATTTGGTTTCCTAGAAAATGCAAAACTTGATTTTTATTTGAGATTTGAAAACTTTTTGATGAATTCTGTGCTTTGAGTACAGCTAGGGTGACTTATGACTCTGTGATGTCAATCTCTAACTGGCAGAACTTTGCTGGGTTATGCTGCAGTTTTAAATTTTTGAAGTTTCAAATGCAAGTCATTAGCTTTTTCCAGCCCTTCACTTAAATCCTTTTTCAGATAAAATTTTTCTTCCAGCTGTTCACTGTGATGTTTCAGATAAATAAAACGTGAAACAAAGCAGCCCCACAATCTGCTAAATAAGATTCAAATAAATAGATGTCCATTTGAGTTTCAGTTCAGTTTTACTTGCCTACTCTAATGCTGCAGTCTGCAAGTCACATGTAGTATTTTTGACAGGAAACAAAATTAGCAAGATACAAGTTTCTCAAACTAAGTAGGGGTGACCAGGCTGTGCATTGAATGCATTGTAACAGCTTGATTTTTATGAGAGCTTTGGTGATTTTAAATAGTATATCTGTGCAAAGTAAGTGTAATCTATACTTTGTGTATTGCTCCTAATTTGAGTCATGCCAAAGCAAGGAAAGTGGGTGAATCACTGCTTGTATCTCACCTGGAAGGTTTATTAGTCGTGACTGCAGCTAGGGTGACACTGGTTATACCAATTTAGCAGCTGCTGTTTGATGGGTTTGTAGCACAAAGACCAAAACAGGTCAATGCTACAAGTTCTTCTTGCTTCCCTCACACTTGGTATGCAGTTATTTACTACAGTCTGTGGAGAAGCTCGGTGAAACATCCTGGAAGTGCAGTGAAACATCCTGTAAGTGCATTGCCACTGTAGATACATACGGCAAGGGGAACTTTGGGGGTGGTGACTTAAGGAGGGGTGAAAGGAGCTGGCCAGAGAAGGTCAGCTCTGACTGCCAGCATGCTCACACATGAAGTGTGCCCAGAGCCGTGCTCTGTCCCCAAGGCCAGCTGTCGTGGGGGAGCTTGTGTCTGTGCTGATGAGCTCTCCCAGTCTGTATGCAAGGTGCAGGTATGGAATTGCCACCTACAATGAACCATGAAGGGTTTTCATTCAAAAGAATTCTTGGAGATTGTTTGGAAGAGTGTTAGCTGGGCCAGACCAGAACCTTTCCAGATGCCTTTCTAACAGTTTTAAAATATGCAAAGTATCAGTGCTTGAGAACATTCCTAGAAGCATTTTAATGTACAAGTGTTGATACAGTCTCAATGTCTTTCAGGATGTTGGCAAAGTCTTGTTTTTCACTAACTCAAAGAAAAATTACTCTTAAGAAATTCAACATATATTTGCTATATGAGCATGAAATATTACATGTACTCCTGTTTCACTGTCAGCTTCCGTGTGTGTTGAGCACTAATGTCTATTGATGGCCAAATCTTTTCTGACAGTTTGTCAGGAACCCACTTTGCAATAGATGAGACATAAGATCTGTTTTGGCCTGGTGCCAAGAGAAATGATGGGGGAGAAGGGGGGGAATGTATTCTAGGGAAAAAGTACACATCATTCTTGAATCAGAAACTGTTGAAGCACCAAGCATATTTTACAGGAAGCAAAAGTAAATTCATTGTGGTTTCCAGTTTGCTCTGCATAACAATAAAAGCTCATATTTATGCAATGTTTTTATGATACAGTGGTCTTGAAAATGCAGCTGCAATACGTGATTAATGCTGTGCATATGCTTACATCGTGAAAACTTCTCCCATTGAGTCGAAAAATGGGAATGTTGTGTTCTTGACAAGTCTGATTTCCACGTGCACAGCCACACGTCACACATTGAACTTTCTCTGTTCACTGTATCCAGTTTCTCCTGGAGTCTCCTCTTCTGTAACCCTCTGACTTGTGGTCATATATAGTCAGTGAATATCAGAACCTGTTCTCCCACTTTCTAATTAAAGCAGACATACTTTTGAAAGGTAATCTGGGAGCTACCTAAGTGTGGTGGTAAGGAATGTACCTCATTGCAAGTTTGAATTTTGAGTGAAGAATATACTTGAACGCCTTACTGAAGTAAGGCCTTGATACCAATGAAAGAAATAATACAATATAACTTATCTCATGTTTATTCCAGGGCGCAGTTTTTAAGTGTCTCTTTCAGATAATAGTTTTGAAATTATCTCAGTGCCTAAAAAGTGTCTTTTTCTTTTTTTCCTTTTTTTTTTTCAGCTGTGGGACCTACTGCAGAAGTTGCAGTTCATCATGACATACATTGCTCCCTGGCAAATTGCCTGGGGGTCGTCGTTCCATGTTTTCGCTCAGCTCTTTGCAATACCTCATATCCTTTATAAATTTATTTTTCTTTATTGTTAAGTTCCTCTTCATGTATGCAATTTATTTACAGTGTTTGAATGAGTTTTGAAATTCTTAGGTAATTTACTTTAAAATTTGAAGATCTTGGAACATTTTCTGAGAAACACAGTTTTCTCTTCTTTTTTTTTTTTTTTTTTTTTTTTTTTTCTTTCTTTCTTTTTTTTTTTTTCTTTTTTTGGTACATAGGATCTGAAACAGGGAAACTGAACTCTGACTCAGCCTGGTATGTTTATTCCCACCCAGCCACATTCTGCAGGTTACTTACTTCCCCAGTCCTCCACTGAGTTTTGATGCATCCAGAAAGAAATGTTGTGACAGACATATTGCAGGGCTTATGGCTGACTGAGCTCTCAAATATTAGTTTCTTTCTCACTTGTTTCTAGTTGGTATGTCAGATATAAATTCATTTCAGTGAGCCAGTTTCTGCTGCAACTGTCCTGATTTTTTTTTTCAATTTCAGAAGCAGCTATATTTTTACATTTTAATGTAATTTTTTTTTCACTGAGGTGCTGAGGAATATTTTCCTTTTTAACCTTTCCACTCTGTTTTATGAATAACAATATATGTTTGTCAGCACCAAAGCAGTCCTTCAGAAGCAGTCTGTTTTGGTGCCTGTTCCAGGGCTGTCTCCAGATTTGTGGATATGGGGAGTAAAACACAGAGTTCAATGACCTCTAAATGACCTGTCTGCAGGGTTAAAAATTGTATATTGAATTTTTAGAACAAAAATTACCCAATTTAAATTGAAATTCAGTTAGAAACTTGATTGAATACAGTAAAAAGAAAAACCCAAAAAACATTTTAACTGAACAAGTGTAACTATGTTGACATCTAAGGTGTTACCAGATACCAACTTTTAATTTCTTTAATTTCTTCCTTCCCTGCTAACTAAAGTTGTGGAAGAAGAGTTGACAAAGTGGTTCTGGTTCAGACCTACTGACGAGTTCACTTTGTACTGTTTATTAGATATATTCACTTAAGTATTTGTCCCTTTCGTCCCACAGGGTTGGGTTTTTTTCCCTTGAGTGATTTCTTCTGTCTGCTCTTTGCTGTGAAACATATACAGTGTTGAGTAACAATGCTTATGTTTCTAGATGGGAAGAATAAATGGAAGCCTCGGAGAGAGGGAAGTGCACACAGAATAACTCCCAGAGGGAAAGTTTTAGATTGTCTCCCTATAGAAGGAAAGCATTATAAAAGCAGTGATCTGTCCTAAGAGTTTTAGGTTATTCATAGCAAATCCTTCCAGAATTTCACAATTAAAAAATATTTTCATTTTTGTTGGGGAAGTGTATATGAATTTATTTAGCAAAACATTTAAGAACTAAGATTGCATTTCAACAAGTTTCCCTTTGGTCACAAATATTTTCTGCAGTGATAACTTTGCTCTTGATAAAATTACCAATTAAATTTTGCAAAATGGAAAGTAGTTAAACCAGAGTTTTGTTTGTTTACAGAGTTATTGCTAAAGTGATCTAGCCTAGCTTTTTATTATTTATATTTATAGTATGCTTTGTAAATGCAAATCTGTCTTCTAAGGCAGTGCTGCAATTAAGATACTGGTTAAATATTCCCACAACAGCAATAACTCTGCCTCTTTGCACAGTAATTTTATTTGTTGTTATCATAACCCTGCAAACAGTAATGATGAATGCATGTTACAGTTTACAGAGGTACTAAACCTGCCATTTCTTTTCAGAGTTAATTATTTGTGGCTCTTAATTGCTTCAATCAGTTCTGCAAACAGGATGTAAATTTTTAAATTTCAAAGTGCCTGGGTGAACTTTTGCTGCAGAGCTCATTGATATGAGTAGTTCAGCATACTTTAATGCCTTTGAGTGCAGCATGAAGGACAACATGTGTGGAGCTTTGCCTGGTGGAGGTTATAGAGTGTCCACCATTAGAAATCTTCAGGATTTTAAGTGAATGTCTATCAGGAGCCATATAGGTTTAGCTGATCCTGCTTGTGGCTGCTAGATGGAATAGGTCACCCTTCAAAGTCCCTCTCAATCCTAAAAGACCAGGAACAGCAATGGGCTGCAGACTTGAGGATAGATCTGCAACTTCACTTCCTAGCATTTAGGCAAGACGAGGTTATGCATCTATAAATATCAGCGTTCTGAGAAAGTCAGTGTAGTTTGTGGTACAAAGGCAGATTTTATCTAAAAAAGGAACAGTGAAATTTAAAGTGGGGGGAAAAAGGAGTTTGTAGTTGAGATTATCCTGTTTAGGAGAGTTTCTGTTCTGGTTGTTTCAGGGTTACAGCTTTAACATCAGAAAACAGAGCCCTGTGACAGTCACTTTTCCCAGCCTCTAAGTGATTGTGTGCCTGGAAGGGACTTGTAGTAATTGCAAGTAAAAATGTGGGTTTTGAGAAACAGAGGATTTGAGCTGGCCTTACTGCATAGTTTTTTGTTAAAAGAAGGGGATGGAAGATTTTCAAAATGTCAGTTATTTCACTTACTTGTTTTGAAGCTGGTTTGAATTTAAACAGATTTTTAAATTGCAAGAATTAATTCTCAAAGGCAATGTTTTATTTAATGTTGAAGAGTTTTTAGCTTTGGGGTTTTTGATCTCAAAAATTGATTTTGGCCATGTTAGAAAAAATCCATTATTCAGAAAGAAACAAGTTCTGCTTCTAGACAATGTATCCTAACAAAGATGGTACGCAGGAAACCTGTCTTGGGTCAGGTTAAAGGTCAGTGAAAGAAAGTATGCCTGTAAGTTTTTGACACTTCTTTTTTACTTAGACATAATTAAAGCATTGGTATTTAAAGTAAATAAATAATGACCTAATACAGGACGTCCTCAAATGAAAATACCCCTGTGACAGATAATTGCCCATTGCACATGTTAGATATACAGAAGAGTCAGATGCTGTCACTTGCTCTCATGACATGCTTACAGATATGAAAAAGTTAAAATCACTTTTCACAAATCAAATGGGTCGTGTCTTCTACTTTCCATTTAGTAGAGCATTATGCCTTCTGAGAAAAAACACCCATTGGTACTGATTAGGTTTATACACAAACAGTTCACAGTGGTGTGTGAAATGTCTTAGTTCATGATGGTGGCAATTTTTAAATCAATCATTATATTAATATGAACTTTAAAAAACTTGGTTTGCTGCCCTTATCTGTCCTCTTTGTTCTCTCTTCCTCTCTTCAGCTCCCATGCCTCCTTCCCTTATCTGACACTTGTAAGTACTTGTTCATCTTTCACAGCCAGTGCTTGGTTATGACTGTACTGTAATGTGGCAGTTCAACTTTTTTGATGCACTTGCTTTTTGCTCTGTGCTCTGTGTCACTTTTTTAAACTTTAGACTCTCAGGGCAGCCCATTTTTCAATCTCTCTGATGCACAAAGACACCATTTCAGACCACTCTCTTTTAGTAAGGTTGAGAGATTTGAAAGACATCTTTTGGCAAGTATTTATTTCTAGATTTTGCAAATGGCTTTTAGAGCATGCAGTTTAGAGCTAGCAGTTTTCTGGAAATTCTGTACCAACAATGATGCTACTTTTGTTAAACTGGACTTTTTGTGAAGTCTCAGGGTTTGTGGGACACATGTACAGTATATTGCTATAAGAGGGTAAGCTAAAACACTCTGGTTATTGGGTGATTTTGCCTGAAATTTAGATTGAGATGTGCTTGATCATTGTCCATTGATAATGGTTCCTTTTGTTCATGGCCTCTTTATTTTGCACCTCCCTCCCAAGAGAGGTGTAAGGAATGACAGCTGGTCTCTTGTGCCAGTTTGAAAGTATTTTCCTTAAATTTCATGGATGTGGTATGAATTAATGAAGAATTTAAGTGTAGCATTTTATTTACTTGCATTTATTTATGTTCCTTTAAATTTGCATCTTTTTCAGTATCCTTATCCATCTCCTAACTTGTTTTCCAGCAGCCTGAAATATGACTTTACATTTGAAGAAAACGATGGATTCAGGCATTTATTATGATGCTTATGTGTGATACTTACTATTTCCCTGTAATAGTAACCTTCTCATTTCTTATATGTTTCAAAAAGTATGAAATGCTGAACATTTTTTAGCTTTTGGCCAGCATGGAATAGTAAATTCTCAGTAAGAATCAATGTGAAAGCATGACTTTGAACCAGCAGGTTGGACTACAGAGGCATAGTTTCTCCACATACCAGCTCATTCCAAAACAAGCAGAAACCCACAGAATGGAACACTGGACACAGTGAAAGCCAGACTCCAGTGTGGAGAACAAATTATTTCCAAGAGATTAGCTTTTTCCTCATATGTGTGTGTTTTAAACTCTGTGTCAGACTCTGGAAAGGCACTTTTATGTTACAGAAGGTGGCTGGAAAAGGGTGTTTGCTGCCCTGCCTATGCCTAGCATCTGTCCTCGGGCAGAGATTAGACAGGGTCACCCCAATAATAAAACTGTAGCATTGAAGAGCCACTGACTATGTGCTGATAATGGCTGATTTGTCACTGCTTGCCTTCCTCCCTTTCCATGTTACCTTAACTTGCAGTTTTCAGACTCTGCTATGCTTTTTTTTCAAACTCTGGCTGCTTCAGTCTTTTCTACACCACTCAGTCCATTTCTGGGTAGTGTCATCTTCATCGCATCGTACGCACGGCCAATCAAGTTCTGGGAGAAAAACTACAAGTAAGACTATTCACAAATTTCTACCTTTGTTATTTGTAAAGGTTTTGCTCTCATTAGTTTCATTTCTGGTGGTATTTTTTGTTTCCAAAGGTAATCCTTAAATTAGGGCATGAAAGGTTAATCTTTGAATCATGTTTCTGGCATTTTACTTTCCCGTGGTTATTTGGCTATTTCTGTAAATGTATTTAAGCAATTATCAGTATGTTACAGATGAGGCGTCATGTTGCATTTGCTGTACAGACACAGTAACGAAGCTGTGAAAAAGAAAAAAGCAGTAAAACTCCCAGTTGTCAGCCTTTTTTGTCTTGCTAGCTAGTGCTAGCAAATAAATCTGTGAAGCCTTTGGCACTAGCAGTCAGACTGCATAAATACATTTGATACTAACTAGGCTGATTAAATGCTACCCTCTGGGATGCAGCAGGTAACTCTGCAGCTGCAGAACTGTGATAGAAAGGGAAAATTGCATTGGCCGAGTCTGAGCTTGGCCTCACCAGTGAGAAGGGCCACACACTAACCACCTCTTGTGTTGGTGATGTTGGTGTATCTTAGTTTGAAGAGTTTTCTTTTGTTGCACTTTGACTTGTGTCAGTGAGTGAATATGTACTCATCTATAAAGAAATTAGACAGACAAGCCAAGTTATATAAAGAGGTTTTGCATTCCTTTCTGAATGTGATGAGATTTGTGGAAAGCTTTTGAGGGGAACTGAGTTTTGTACACCAGGACTAGATCTTAACAAAATTCTCTCTCACATCTTTTTTACTGGGTCAGCAGTTTAATTCTTTCAAGGGCGTGAAGTGGAGGGCAGTTATGGAAAGGCAGGAAGCTGCCACTAATCCCACAGGCAGCTATACATTTTTGGATGGAAACTGAACAATATTAAGTAGGAAGAGAGGATTTTAACATCTGCTACATTTTACTTCATCAGAGCATTTTCAAGGCATGCAATTCCTTTTCTAGGTACCAGTTAAGAACCAACCTCTGTTGAAGGCACATCATTGCCATATAGTTATGTTAGTGTCAAGCCTTTAGGTTATTGTCAAGGGAAATAGGGGGAGTCATTTATATTTGCTTTTGGTTTGTCTGATATTTTGATTCAAAATGGACAGGAGATATTCACAGGAAGTATCTAAGAATGGTTGATAGTCAATACTTTAACAAGGGTGTGTGTGTGTGACTTGTTTTCATCAGTAGTGACCATCTGTCATTCCCACTAAGGGAAGTGAAGAACTTGATGCTAATAATTTTGCAAAGTAAGGTAATTATTTTATCCATAAACTGTAAAACGTCAAGTGCAGAAAACCAAACCCTTTTAATACTTTAGTCCACCACTGCTTGTCCTTTCAAAATAAGCAGTAACTACAACTTTGTATTCAACCAGAAGGCTTACGTTATTCTTTGTAAAAAAATGTGCTTTATTGCTTGTTAGAAATTCTGCTGTATCTTCTATGATCTCAC
Source organism: Onychostruthus taczanowskii (assembly GCF_017590055.1). Taxonomy (NCBI): domain Eukaryota; kingdom Metazoa; phylum Chordata; class Aves; order Passeriformes; family Passeridae; genus Onychostruthus; species Onychostruthus taczanowskii. The sequence goes on from NW_024498751.1 coordinate 144,640, forward strand.
TTAAAGCAAAAACCACAACCTTGCCTCTTGAAAACCTTTCAGAAGTGGAGAACAGCCTTGTAGAAGGTTCAGGTTTGTCATCGAAGGGAAATAAGTCTTTGCCTGAACCTGTGGCATCTCAGAATATGTACATGGAGTGACTCCTCCTAAATTTGTATTCATTTTGTCTCTAGTACTTCATTCTCCTTTGCCTTACTTCCATTTCACATGAGGAACTAGACAGAATGAATGTGAGTTGGACTGAAAACTCCAAAAAAAGACAGAAAAAGGCAATGAAGGGGAGCAATTTAGTATTAAGAATAAGGAAATTTTCTATAAAATACTTCAAATAATTGAATGAACTGAGTGGGCCTTGCCTTATTGCTTTGAATTTTGCCCCATCAATGTGTAAAAAATTCAAGGGGTAGCATAATTGCTTTCTTTTTTAGCTGTGGAGTTAGATAGGGTCAGGAACTTGAGCTAGAATGGAAGTTTGTTCTGGCTTCTGCGCATCTGCCTGTCTTTGGGCTGCAGTTCTTACAGCCAGATGTGCACTGCATTTTAAGGTTATATAAGACAGAACAAACAGATGGGGAAATTGTTGTACAGATTTCTTTTGTGGGGTGCACTGATGGTTTCCCCAAGTTCAGCTCAGGGTATTTGTGGAAAGTCACAGGTTCACTGCAGTGTTGTCTGAGATAAGTGCATACAAAAGCAGAACCTCTTGGAGATCTTTTTTTGGCTGTTTCCATACTCACTGCTTGTTGACAAGAATTTTGCCCAGGGGAAAGCTACCTTCAATGTACTTTATATAGCTTTTTTTATTGCCTGCTTCCCATACTCCTTTTTAAACACTTCCTTGCTGTATTGATGACTACATTAAATTATCACATATTAGCTACAAATAATTCATTTACACTTGCATGAATTTAGGTATTGCCAGTTCCAAGGTTATTTTTTAAATATAATTTAATGTCTTAAGTGGAATAACTGAAAGCAACTTTGACAAGCAGTCTAAGTATCAAAATTGTTTTTCTTTCAAGTCATAAATTAGATTGCCTTCTTAGGTTGTCATTTCTGTACTGATTGTAATCAGTATTTGCACGCTTCTCTGTTGTCAAGCAAACTTCTTTGCTGTTTCTCTTAAGGAAGAAATTCTTTTGCATTTGTTTTGGGCCAACAGACTGAAATTAGAATAGGGAAAAAAAGATCCAGTTCATTTTTGGTAGAGTGAATCCAAAGATGACACTTTGAACTTTAGCAAGTACGGAGTACCCTGTTTATTAATAGAACAGGGCTACTAGGCCAGTAGTCTGAGTGCTGAGCAACTGATCCATCTGTTCCTTAAAATGTTGGTTTGGTTATCCCTGCCTGGTGTTTTCTGAGTGCACACACATGTATCTTGTGTTCCCACGTTTCTTTTAGTTCCACTTTTTCTGCTGGCTAAAGAGGAGTTTGAATCCTCAGGTTTCTCTGACTGAGCTTCTTCCATTCTAGATGATTCAAACTGGAGCTGAAAGTCTTGGAAAATTAAAATGGTGTTGTTTGTTTTTTCAAGGAGCTGAAGGACTCAGGTGGTTAAAAAAAGAAAAAGGGATTCATTTTGATAGTAAGCAAACTGTGAAATTCCTAACACGCTCTTCAAAATTCAGGACTCATGCTGTGCCTGTTTGGGCTCTTGTGGTGTGTGAGCAGAGCAGGGGTGTTCTTCCCTGCAGTCAGCAGATGCTCTTTGTTTGGAGTGTGCCCTTTGGTACTCACTGCAGGCAGAGTCTACTACACCAATACATCACTGAGGTCAGGGATCCTTCAGAGGGGAAAGGAAGGATGACAAAGAAGAAGGAAAAATAAGGCATTAAGGAAAGTTAATGAGAAAGAAGAACTCTTGCAGTCACAGTTTTGCAGCTTTTGCTACCTTTGTTGTTGAAAAGAGAGGGGTGTCAAATGAGAAGCTGGGCCATTGCTCATGAGCTGGCTACCTTGGGGGAGTTCAACTATGAGAATTTTTTATTTCTCTCTGTTATTTTTGGGTTTGTGTTTTTACAAAGGAAGATTTGCTGTGACACTGGTTTTGTCCAGCCATTGGCCTTGGTCCCACTTCCCAGTTTGTAGACTGCTCTTTTAGTCCCTATTTTCACAGCTGTTGGAATGATTAGGCTGTAGATGTCAGAGAGAGAAAAGGAAATAGCAGTAAATCTTGTTTAATGCATAGGAGCTTTAAAGCAAAAAGTGTTTGTCCAAACATTATTGTTCAATTCCTCTGCTTTTGCTTTCTTTCTCAAATACTTTGTCACGCTGCAGCCTGACTCTGTCCTCTCCTCCCTTCTTCTTATCTTCCTTTGTATCTTGGATATGACAATGACAGAACAGAGTAGGAAGTTTACTTTTATTCCCCAGTGGGTGTAACAGCTGGATCACGTGGAACAGCCTGTTTGTTCTCTGCTGCAGCTATGACTTATCCCCACAAACAGCAAACTGCCCCCAGGAATCTGGAGATTTCACTGTTTACAAGCTGCTTGTCTCTCCTGTACCTTCCTGTTTCTGTTCTTCTAGTTCAGTGCCTATTTTTGGGTAAGGCACAGCTTGCATTTGCTTTGAAGTGCCTTGAATGAATTACGGTGCGGTGCAACTGAATTAATTAGGTGTCTCTAAAGAGGCTGTGATTAAATTGCCAGTTATCTCAGACTGGCATTACAGGATGCCTCTCTGTGTTTGGGACTATCTGAGCAAGTCTTTCTTTTCTCCATCTTTTTAAAAAGTGTATTACTGTGTTATTGTTCCAGTCATTGTGGTCTGGAAAATAACCACCTGTAGGGTTAATACAGCTGGGAATGGAGGGTGAGGGAAACCTGCCCTGCTTCAGATGTAGTGCAGATGGCTTTTCCTTCTTTTTTTTTTCTGCCAGCTCACTTAACCTGCCCATTGCAGACAACCTGCAGGTGGAATGAGAAGTGTTTTCCCAGTGTACACATAATTCTGGTTGGCCCCACATTATGCATGTGTGTGGGAAAAGGAGCTGTGAAAAGTACCTGTCTGCTCCTCTGCTTTTCCTCCATAAAATAAGAGGCCTTCCACTTCCAAATGCTTATTTTTAACACACGCTGGTGCCTTTGGTTTCCCTGTGAGCCTGCTCATCTGTTACAGCTCTTAAAACCCCTGCTCCAAACAAAAAATGTCACTCACCCGTAACTGTCCATGGGCCTTGTTTGGGATCCGCACACTCAGACCTTTCAAGCTGTTCTTTTTAAGACTGGATTTTTTTTTTTCTTAGTCTTTTCTTCCTGTCTTGTTTGATTTTCACATGTTTTTAGACCTCCATAGTAGTGATGTTTACAGAGGACCAACTGCAGCAGATGTTTGTAGCTCAGTAATGGTTTGGATTTTAATTTACAGTGCATGACTTCAGCATTTTTCTCCTTTCCCCCCCTAATTGACAGGAGATAGTATTTGCCTTATTTCATCAAATATCATCTCATATGTTATGTTCTAACTACTGTCACTGCCCTGCTTAGGGTTCAAACTTGCTTAGAGTTCAAACTTTCTTGAATATTTCCAGCTACCTGGTCTGGAAGCCACATTGTAGCCTTGAGTTTTACTGTTCATTGGAATTATTTTAGTTTCTTCCAAACTGATTTCTCTGCAAATTTTTGTGTTTCTCTCTGGCTGCCTCTATTTCTATCCTGTTTTTATGAACTGACCAGAAAGAAGCACTGTATTTCTGTTTGCTCTAAAATGATCTGAGGTTCTAGTGCCGTTGTTCACAGCTATTACTCACTGATGAATGCTGGTCCCTTTGGTGACTGTGGTTCTTCTAAGAGAGATCTTCACTGAGTTGGCCTCAGGGCTCCTTCAGGCTTTTATTGAGAGTTAATTTAGAACTCTTCAAAACAGTATAAATAAGTATCAGTGTGCAGATAAACCTGAAATGGGTGCTTATTAGGGCACGGGACTTACAAGTCCAAACAAAAAGGACCAATGAATGAATGGTTTTTGGCCTTAATTTTTGAGTGTTGCCTCCAAATCAAAAGGGCTTACCAATCCTATTTACAAAGCATGTAGAATTTGGTGAATTTGTAGAATTTCCAGTCTTTCTGGAAATTTCAAAGGTGCTTAGTTCTGTGAGGGCCCAGCCTGTACTGGTATGCTGCAGCCCATACTGAGGTTTGCTTAGGCCTGACTTGGTGTCCTTGAGTGTAGCATTGATGCAATTGTAAGTGGCAGTCCCTGGCTGGCAGCGGTGCAGAAGCTGAAATATTAGCAAGCTGCTGCCATTTTTCCTTCTTTTCTCTTCTCTTAAGGTTGGCAGATTTCCCAATAGAGGTGATTTTTTTTTTTTTTTTTTTTTTTTTTTTAAACATGCTCCTCTCTTAAAACAATGAGTATAAACTGGTCTTTGGGAAGTTATGCCCTGTTCTCCAGGGGCATTTGTGGCCGTGGTTCTGGCACTGGGGGAGAAAATAGAGAAAACCAAAACATTTGAAGAACAAAGAACATCTTTGTGTGTACTTCAGGCTTAGCTCTTCATGAGCTCTCTGAAATTACATGTTACTCATTAGAATTATTCATCTGAGTGTCTTCTCAAGACCCTTCCCTATCTGCTCCTTCCTGTAGTGTGTAACCACCCTCTGTCTTGCGTGGCTCCAGTACTGCCCATGGGCCTGTACCTGCAACACTTGCCTGGTTTGGGAGTCTTTAATTCCTTTCAGTGTGGAGCTTTGCAGAGTAACAAAGCCCACAGCATTCAGGTGTGGGGGGTATTGCTTCAGGTGCAGCCCCAAGCTAAAAGAAGCCTTGCTAGAAACTCCCTTCCCTTCAGTGTCTTGAGCTGTGATCTCCCCTAGAGCAAGTGACCATGTGTGCCCCTGTGGCTGCCTGCTGTAGCATGGAGCTCTGCACACCTCCTCTCCAACCCAGCCCTCACCTCACCTCAAGCTTGACTCCTTGTGTGGAGTCACACCGAGCTGGAAAACCATAGGAAAGGGTGGGCAAGGAAACCAGGTACCTTTAATCAAGTAGGTTTGATATTAAAATAAGTGTTTTCTGAGTTGCCTGGAGTTTCACACTCAAGGGAGGCTTTGAATACAAAATTCAAAGATGTAGTTTAACTGTTTGGCAGTCTCTCTGTAACTGGTAACATATCTTTTTCTCAAATTTTTGCCCCTGGCAGTCAATAAAACAAATTGAGGCTAATTGAATAGGAGCCATATGTGTGATAATTAATTGGGAATGTATTCTGATTCAGTGCTCTGTAGTTCCCTGCTGAGTTAAAGATGCAGTCACAACTCCAGTTCACTGAATCATTCTGAGTGGACAAAGTAAAGACAGGAGGGAGACATCAGAAAGGGAATGCATGCTGAGATCGGGAGGAACACAAGTAGAGATCAAAACTGTAAGTGGCATAAATGAAAAGGGAAAAGGGTGGGTGGGCAGAAAGGAAAAATCTGAGGGGATAACTCAACAGACAAGGGTAAGCAGGAACTAGGACCTACAAAGGAGATGCAATCATGAGCATGACAGAGGAGGGCTTTAAAATATATATTTAGAAAGGAAGGCAGCAACAGGATGTAAGAGACAATAATGGACTCCCATCAGAAATAGGGCCCATGTAATGTTTTAAGGGCATGTGTGGATATACAGTGGCACTAAAGATTTATAATGCTGTTCATCTAATCATTAGCTTCCAAATTATGTAAATCTAATGAGATCAAGTTAACTCATTAAATTTCTGTCTTGTCAAATATTGGAACCCCCCTGAAATGAGTTGTCTGAATTTCCATAGGAATAAGTGTTCTCAGCAAGTGTTCATCCATTCATTTGGATAATGTAGATCACGTCCTGTGTTGGATTTAACTGAATCAAACATTTAGGGGCAAGCTGAAGTTCGGAGTACTAAACCTGAGCCTTACATTCCAGGAAATGCTTATTCAAGCCACTTTTGTCAAAAATGTGAAAACTGGTAAAGCTGAGATCTGGGAGGAGATGTTCAGCAAGTGTAACCATTCTAACCGAGGTGAAACGTTGTGCACAGGCAGTGGCAGGGAGCAGTTCATGCTGCAGCCTGCTTGGCTCTTGGTTGTCTCCTGATACACAAAGGTACTCACTGGGCCCAGGTTGCCTTGGGGCTTGTAAGAGTAAACTGTAAACCATCTCTTCTTTCTGAGATAGTGCAAAATGCAGAATTGTGTCACCATTGCCACTGAGAATTGCCTCTGAAACTTTGTGCTAGTTGGGACTAGGTAAATACTAGATGAAAGCTAGTGGGAGGTGTTTGTTTTTTTTGGTTTTTTTTTTTTTTGGTTTTTTTTTTTTTTTTGGGGTTTTTTTTTTTTTTTTTTTTTTTTTTTTTTTTTTTTTTTTTGTTTTTTTTTTTTTTTTTGGGGTTTTTTTTTTTTTTGTTTTGTTTTTTGTGTTTTTTTTTTTTTTTTAAAGTCCTTTGACTAGCAGTGTTTGCTCTCAAAATATCAGAGATGTTTTCAGTCTGAAGAGTACTGTGGAAGATACCAAGATGAATGCTGTAAATTATTAACATTCTCAACAGTCCTTGCAGTAAAAAAACCCAGAGGTATTGCAAGTTATCCCTCTTTTAGACTGGATTTTGTACAACTCCACAGTAGCACTAAGATTTTTGTTGGTCTTCAGCATAGTGTCACTGATGCTTCATCTGCACGTTTCCAGCACTGGAACAGCTTGGTTAGCTTCTGTTTTGCCTCCTTTCATCTTTTGGTGAGAAATATGGATATGGAAAACCCTGCAGTGAACTAAACTAGTATTTCTAATACAGGCGTTCTTTGGAAGACCAGTCTTTGTCTAAGTCTTGTATTTCCTCATACTTTCTTGCCATCTCTTCCTTCTAATTTTATTATTAAGCAGTCACATTGAGTCTGAAATTGAGAATTAAAATATCTTAAATATATGCTATTTTAATATTGCACACTGAAAAAGCATGAAAACACTTTGTTATCAGCAGTAAAGAACATCAAGAATGAATGCTGAAATACCTTGTTCTCCATTTATGATGTTTAAACAATGTTTCTCTCTTTGTGTGGAGTAAAGGAGAAAAACATCTTGGCCTCATTTGTGGAAGCAGCTCCCAACATTTGTTTTGGTTTTGTTTTTTTTCCCCCCTTGTCTGTTCTCACTCTCTCTGGTGAAAACTTCACCAGGATATTTCTCATCACCTCCTTTCTACTCTCCAGCCCCTTGCAGTTTCTCAGGCTTTTGCTGCTTCACTCATAGGCCCATCAGTGCAAAGCCCATGTGGATCAGTCCTGTGGAGCTCTTTGCCCAGGGCTGGGCTCAGTGCAGTACCTTTCCTGTAATGTTTGTGCTGGCTCATGATGGGAACAACAGAAGAATAACACCCATATGGACCATTTCAGGTACCTGTGTTTGTGTAATGCCGTTAAGACATTTGCTTTTAAATTAAAGGCACTTCTTTCAGCTGCAGACAGCCAGGTCCAGCTGTGAAGCACAGTCCCGGGCTAAACCCCATCCTTAGAGGAATGTCAGGATCCTGACCTCTTTTACATCCTCAAGAGTGCACATAAAAAAAAAATCTCTGCACAGTTGTATAATCTATCCACTTATAAGGCTTCTTCTATTGCGTAGTAAAAAATCATCTGAAGACAGTAATTGAATGTGTTTTAAAAGAACAAGCACACTTAGACAAGGGGAAAGAAATTAAATAAGACAAAAGCAGGAATATTGATGACATTTTAGTAAAGCATTAGTATTTTAAAGTACACAGCTGCTTAAATCACCTGGCTTACAAATAAGAGGTGAATTCCCCAGCTAAACCTTTGAATGTCAGAGCTCTAAGGTGGGCTGTTTAACCTATGTTTGGGCATTCAACTTTTGATTTCAAATTCACACCTCGCATTTTAATTCTCCTTGCTGTACAAGAGCAAAAGTACAGAGATTTCCAGACAGGTGTTGGAATATGCCAAATAAACATGCTGAGTCATCTCAACAGATGGTTCTGGTTTTAACACCCACTTAAACAAACAACAGCAACAAAAAACCCAAACTATCAAAAACATTATAAAAACAAACAAACAAAAAACTCAAACAAGCCCAAGAAGCCTCAAAATCAGTTACAAAAACCTTTTTTAATAAAGTAAAGGAACTCTAAGAACAGAAAGTGTTATTGATAATAAGACCTTTCTATGTTTTAGAAGGATGCTTCAACAGAGCTGTCTTTAGCAACGGGGACTATTTATACCTTAGCCCTGCCCTGGTTTCCTAGTGTGCAATCAAAGCCACTTTTTATTGTGTTATATGAAACAATGGCCCAGTCAGGGAAGGAGAGGAGGAAGAAAGCATAAAAATAAAAATCAGAGTGAGTGATCAGAAAGGAGAAATTGCTTTCATTTTTAAGAGATCCCTCTTTCCTAATGTGAGTTAAACCCAAGTTGTATCTTCCATGCAGCTGCCCAGAAGACCTGGGCAGGGTCACGCAGGAAGGGGCTGTCAGCCCTTGCTGTTAAAACCACACTGAAATCATTCTGTCTATCAGATGAAATTCATTTAAAACTACTTCAGTATCCTTCCCCTTCCAGTTAATACCATTGTTTTTTACCTCTGGTGTCCTTCAAATACTGATGGGTGCCTGCTTATTCTGCCATGCCATTCTCCTCCTGCCTCTCCTCCATTGTAGACAACTGCTGCTGTGGTTTTAATGCTAAGCCTTTGTTTATAGAGCCAGCAGCATTAGGCATTCACATGAAAATACTGAAGATTTTTTTCCAGATTCCCATGAATAATCATAGGGCTGCAGCACATAAAGTTTCTCTCTTTTAAATTTGCCTGTTAGATGTCATCGAAGTGTGGATTAAAATTCATTGGACACAAACAAAGAAAAGCTTTGGATCAACCCTAGAAAGGCTTCTCTGCATCTCTGCTTTTCTTTGTTTTGTTCTCTTTCAAAGTAGAGATCTTCTTTTGCACAGCAGGAATCCTGGCAATCTTGAATTTTTGTTTTGGGGGAAAACTCAGCAGCAGCAGGGCAGATAGAGCAGCTGGAATTTCATTTTGATCTTCTGGAAATAATGATTTATTAAGCATCATCAAATCAGCAATGATTTATTTATTTTCCTCAATTTACCTGATTCTCAATATACTCTGTATTTTCCCCAGACTGCCTTGATCCCCCTCACCCTTTTTTCTATCTTTCTAAGGAAATTGGGAAACTAAGTGGGAGAAGAAAATCTTTCTGGGCAGCATGTTTGGGAAAGAGAATAGAGGAAGTGACCTAAATTTTTTGCAACAGGAAGCAATAATTTTAATGACATGAACAGTTCTACACAAGCCAGTGGGTTATCTCAGTGTCCATGTAAATGGGGAATTGAAAGAGCATGAGACAGATATTTCAGGAACTAAGCAGGATGTTGACTTTGAAATTGCTGAAGACTCAGCTGAAGACAGTCCAACACAATCGCTTTTTCTCTAGGGTAATTGCTGGAGGAACTCTGCTTGGTTTGCATAGAATAATGCAATTCAGGAAGAAATTCAATTACTGAACTAATTATCACATTGGATGAGTGGTAACAACCAAGTATAAAGTAAGAAGTCACTGGAGGAAAGCCCAAATCACCTACTAATCCCAAAAGTTCACAGTGAGAGGTCCTGGTTGAGAAGTAAATGTGTTGCTGGTTTGATTGTTAGGTGTAGTGGATTGTAGTTTAATCCAATGCAAATTCCCATTGCTTTCAAGAAGGTACAAACACAGCTTTGGTTACTAATAATTGTAGAATACTTTTAAAACCCAGAATTGATTACAGGACAGCATTTATTCGACTAAGCTGAATTTCAGCACTGAAGTTTGCTTTACAAACTGTCTATATTACCCTTGATCTTAAAAAAAATGCAATAAAATTATACCTCATAATAGCTGTATAAAGATTTGAGTTCTGGTTGTGTCTGAAAAGGTAAATTCTTGTCTCATGTCCCAGGGCTCATGTTTTAGCTGCTCAAACAAAGCCTTAATGGAGCCTGGTTCTATTTTATTTTGTTTGGGTTTTTATGTTTGTGAGAGCTGTTCTACTTCCTTCCCTTTTTCCCAGTCAGGCTGCATCATCTGAATTGTAGGGTCCCAAAGCATTTGTGATTTTCCCTGATTGTTTCATGCATCTTTCTGTCAAAAGAAAAAATAAGGGAGAGAGGGGAAAGAAATAGACCCAGAGCTGCATGCTGGGCAAAAGGATTCCTGTTTTTTATAGTTTAGAATTTTCTGAAGTATTGGTTGATTTTATGGGTAACAGAAATGGTAAGAAACTGGGGTAAAGAATAGTATTAACTTTTACCTTAAACTACCACACTGATTTCAGAGGCACTGGAAGTTAATAAAGCATCTATAATCTTAAAACATATGTGTTTGGAAATCAGCAGTGCTTCTCTGCTGAGAATAGAAAATTGATTGAATTCCACAACCTAATGTTTATCCTTACTCTTGCATATGCAGGTGGATATATCATGGTCAAAGAATTCTGACAACCTTTTTAAAGTAAAATGATACTTTATATTCTGAACTGCTTAGAAGGTACTTCCCCCCAGTGCCATTTTCTGTTGAATAGGAAACGATAATTGCAGTTGCAATGAGCTGAGCCAACCAGAAACAGGAAGATAAAAAATACCTCCAATAAAATGTTAATCTATGTAGATAATGTACTCATATTAATTACAAATAATTTTAATTAATACTCTCATTTTCTAAATCATACTTTTTGCAAAGTAGAGAATGTGCCTTTTTAAGGAAAAAAAAATCACTTGCTTTCAGTAGGAAGCAGAAATAAAGCAAATCTGTTCCTCTTTTGTCTCCTACATGGAAACCTGTGTGTAATTTTTCTGTTGGTCAGTTTACCACAGCTTTTTTGGGGAGGCTGTGGAGAGTGGATGAAAAGACTTTGTAACACATCAGTGGCATCCTTCTCCCTGTTGGATTCAGCATGAACTTGCACACAAAATCCTGGAAACCGCTACTGAGTCTCTGCTGTGTTTCAAAGACAACATTATCTTTACACCATCCTTTTCCAGTGTTATTTAAGCTGTTTGAAACCTCCCTTAGAAGGGACCCCTCTTTGGTGCCATCTTCCTTGGGGCATGTCTGCAGTTTTCACAGTGAGTAGTTAAATTCGGGCTGTGGAGGTCGACTGGCCAATCCCCAGCCTGTTCAAAATCTCCTCTGGGCCCTGTGCTCCCCAGCTGTGAGCCAGACCCCAGCCAGTGCCACCCAGGCGTGCCAATCTCACTGCAGTTCCACCAAGGACACCATGAGGGACACACCTGGGTGTCTCCCTTGGATCCTATGCCAGGGAATTGTAGCTCTTTTGCCCTGCATTTGAAGGCCTTTGTACACAAGGTCCTTGCCACTGTCACACGTGACCTCGTGCTGACTGTTGTTTGGGCCTTTTCCTGGTTTTGCTTTGGTCTCATTTGCCAAGGAATCAGAGATCATATTTACATAGTTGATAGGTAGGTCTTCTGTTAAGGTTAGTGATTGAGGGCAAAACTTTTGAGGCAATATTTTTAATGAAGTGTCCTGAAATCCTTATATACTCATGCCACAGCAGTATTTCAGGGAAATTGATGTTTACTATAACATTTTTATTAGCCAGAGTTCCACTTTTATCCCAAGGACCCTTGGGTGCTTGAGAGATGCTTTAGACTTGGTGTTGAATATCCCTACTCACCACAACAATCATTCTCTTCTGTTTAATACATGCTAGCCCACAGTGATTTACTCATTCCTTATTTTCTGACTTTAATAGTGTCTTTTGTTACAGTTAGTAATGAAAGTTCAATCCAATCTACCTTTTTAGTTGCTTTCTCTTTTGTAATCATTTTCCTGTGTTGTTTATATTCCACTGCTACAGTGAAAATACTGAATAGGGAATGTGCCATTCATAAGGGTGACAGGGTTAGTGCCTTTATGAGCTAAGGCCCTCTAATTTATTCTTTTTCAAGCAATAAGAATGACCAGGGACTCTCCTGTTGCTGCCTAGCTAAATATGAAACTAAGTATTTTTGTATTGTTTTGTATTGTAGATGGTAAACACCCACAGAAATGTTTTTACCCAAAGAAAACTCCTCGAGTTTCCCTTAAGGCCTAGAAGGAAAGAAAGACTGATTAAACACTCTTTCTATTCACTGTTTTGGTGGCACCTGTCTATTTCTGGAGCCAGTTCAATTATTGAAGTACATAGTGTTGTGCCAGATGCCAAATTCTGAACAGACTGTGCCCCACAAGAAGGAAAATGGGCAGAAAGAGTATGCTGATATTGCTGATATCAATAGCAATACTGACCTGAAATAACTATGTATGCCTGATGAATGGATTAGTGTGAACTGCCTAATTATATAAACACAAAATTAAGGGATGTGTTAAAGGGAAAAAAAATGTTTATTGTGAGAAGTTTCTTTAAAAAAAAAAGACTTGTCTGTAAACATGTCTTTATTTCCAGCACCAAAAGATCAGACCATTCCAACACCAGACTGGCAATTCAGATCGAAAAGGATGCAGGTATGGCTTGGAAGTTTGGGTGTCTTGCTCGATATGCAAAATGTGATGTATTTACACTGGGGAGGCTTTGCTGGGAAAGCTGAAGATATGCAAAGGGTTTGAATGTTGTGTGTACAAACCAAAGCATTTTAAATGTAGCAGAGCACCAGCTTGAGTCGTGTGACCTGAGTAAATTACTCCTCAGTTATGTGTAGCTGATCAGACAGAGAGCTGCTGGGCTGCCAGTTGCCTGGTTAATTAATAATAATAAAATTAATGGTTAATTAATATTCCATACAAACACATTGGTGTTTGTATGGAATATGCAGCAGGCACCCTAGCTAGACTCAGAGGTCAGCTGTGGGTAGGGAAAGGTTTTGGGGAAAAAAGCAGGAAGTTAGTGCCTCTACCACTGAGCAGTTTGGCCTGACAGGTATCTCCTCTTCCCTGGAGAGAAACCTTTTTGAGAGGAGAAGAAGAGAAGTTGGAAAACTTGCAAGAGGAAGAAGTAGGAAAGATGGTGGGCTGCTCTGCTGAGTATCAGTGCATTAAATGAGCACCAATCCATGGCCATGCAAAGCAACTTCCCAGGCCACAGTGAGTGGTTCTTCTGAGACTGGGAAGTGAGAGCAGTTTTTGGCGCATCAGTGGACACCGAGAACGTGTGGTACATCAGCTGGCACTCTTCAGTGCCTGGTGGGACAGAGCCCTTTTGCGGGGGCAACTGATACCAGTGTCTCATGCTAAAATCCCATCCCAGTGCTTAAATTTTGACCAAATATGCTCCAGAAGGTGCACAGGTGAGTGTGTCTGCGTGGACATGGGTACAGATGGACAAACATACCAGGGCTGGATGCGTAATGGCCACGGGCACAAAAAGCAATGTAGTTACAAGCCCTCTCCTCCTCTGGTGTCGAGGAACAATTTGTAGGGGAAGCTATTGCCTTTCCAAGCCTCAGCTTCTGGGCTTTTTTCTCCTCCATGTTAGATCGCCTCCTAAATATGCACAAACATAAAAATGCATGACTGCCTGTATGTCTGTATCCACATACACTCACATGCATACAAATACACCTACAAGAGGTTTGTTTGTACATGTAGTTGTGCACCAGCATTTTAAGAGTATTAAAGGTGGGACTCTGCATTACAGAGGAGAAAAGCAGTTCTCATGTCAAGCATATATTGTGTAAAAGAGTACAAGCAGAGTGCAATACCATGTTGGATTGTATGGCAGCATGATAGCATTTGTGAAGGGCTCAGTCCCTTTCACAAATCACCGTCATAAAGTGCTCCTTTTCTTCCAGTTAAAGGCCATAGACCTTTAAGAGATTACACTTCTAGACTGTGATGGGGTGTTTGTTCACTTGGGCATTTGTTCCAAGCCATGTGTAATTGAACAGCTACTGTTTTTAAATTGGTAGCAATTCTGGTGATGCATGTTTCATGCTTACTCAGTGTACTCAATAAGCTGTTTTAAAATGAGTATCCTCATCTTAAGTACTAACAGATTCTTCATTGACAAAGCCTTGAAAAATTCCTGGAGGACTAGAAGAAAAAAAATCCCAACAAAATTATTGGTATCTGTGTGACCAAATTATTTGAAAATCTCTTAAAAAACATTCAAATTTAACTACGTGTACTGAAGTAATAGTGATTTTTTTGTTTCTTTGCATTAAGAATAGTATATAGACATTAACTTAGCATTGCAGAGACTTTTAGTGGAACAAAAAATTCCTACTGTTGTAAATCATGGAAGTTATTTGATTGAGTCTGAAATATGTGTTGTCACTAATGTGATCTTTTATTTACAATATTGCTCATATTAACCCGATTCTTTGAAGGGCTACATAAAAAAAGTAGAGTGTGTAGAGTACCAGGAAGATACCATCTAGCTAGAGGAAGCAGATTTAAGTAGGAATTAAAAAGAACATAAAATTTAATGCAGAATGGCTTTGTATAATTTTTTCTTTTTTACAAATATGTGCTGCTCTGGTTGTAGGAAATGATGACAATAATCTCAACTCCATTTTTTATGAGCATTTGACAAGATCTCTGCAGGAGTCTCTTTGTGGAGATTTGATCCTGGGCCGCTGGGGAAACTACAACACAGGAGACTGTTTTATTCTGGCATCAGATTATTTAAATGCCTTTGTGCACTTGATCGAAATTGGAAATGGCCTTGTCACCTTTCAGCTCAGAGGGCTTGAATTTCGAGGTAAGGATCCGTCATGATTTCAATAGCAACAAAAACCAGCAATAAATCCTGTCTGTCTTTTTAATCTATCAAAACTCTACAGTAGGACGTAGGGTTTGAGGACCTTTCTACAGATATTTGTCTGTCTGAAAGCTTGGTACTTCTTTGTATTGTTGTTTTGTTGTTATGATGTTGTTTTGAAATCTAGATGTGAAGAAATTTGGAGCCATGTTCTGCTGTATCATAAGACTTTCAGAAAGAAGGCTTGTTGAATGGTTTGCTTGGTTCACAGATCTTTTGAGTAATGCTTAGTTATGTTTTCATATTATTTCTTTTCCTCCATAACTATGAAAATTTGAGTTGTTCTTAAAATTTTTCAACCCAAAGAACCTTGTCTTTGGGAAACAAACAAACAAAAGAACCAAAACCAAAATAAGACTCCTTCCATGGAAAATATCCTGTTTCAAACCATACAAGAAGCCAATGCTGAGATGGTTTCTGTCACACTAGAACAGCAGAGTACAATCAGAGTATAATCAAGGTGACTTTTCAACAAGGTTGAGTGTGAGAAAATAAGCGACAGCCTGGCTCTTTGATTGCTCTTAAAGTGTAGGAGGATTAGACTAGGAAATAACATGTGTGGGCTCAAGTCTTGACTCTGTGACAGACTCCGTGTAGGGTATTGAACAGGTTGTGGTGAATGCTTTGTGTTCACTTTCCTTCCTGCGTAGTGGGGATGAAGATAACACTCTTGTGTCCTCAGCAAACTTATGTAGAAAGAAAACAGTAAATGCCTGAAACAGCTTGGTATTGTAGTGCCTCATGAGATGGCTATTCAGAACAAATGCAAATTGTGAGGAAAAACAACTGGAAAGGAAGAAAAATAATTTATCAGCCTTATAATTTCTTGTTGTTTATGATGATTGTTGAGGAATACATGGGCATGTGTTTCTTAGGCTTGCTTGAACTTCCAAGAGATCTGTGAAAGTATTCTTGTATTCATCTTCTCCTTCAGTGTCCCCAAGGTGAGCAGTGGTGCTGCTGTGTCAGGGATAGGTACTTGCAGTCTAACTTGCAAAACTTATCTTTGCTGATAATCCTTTTGTGTTAAAATAGTTCAGTGTGGGATTTGAAACAAACAGAAGAAAGAAATCTCCTTCCCACTTAAACTGCAGGAGTCTTGTGAGGTAATTTTTCTTTTTCCTTGCACAGTTGCCCCTTACTGGGGGTCCCTCTCTATCATCACCATCGCCAGGCAGTAGAAGTTAAGTAAATGTTGGAAGCAGATGAAAGCGTATGAGAGGATGCTCAAGCCACTTGCTAGCTGGATAAAAAGATCACGGCCTAGCAGACAGGCATAATGAACTGGATTTTGAATGGGGAACAAGTGGATAGTTTTGTTGCAAAGTGGTTTGGGAAGACTTTCTTTGACATTGAGCCAGGATCATTCACAGCCAGCAAGTGCCGTTTGGCATTTGGATCTGAGAGCAGAGCTCAAATATCGCAGTGTGCCACCTGTCGAGGTATCTCTGTATTCCCTAAAATCACAGTTAAAGTAATTAAATGTGTCTGAAAATTGACCTTTCCATGCAGTTTGCCTAATGCTGTTCAGTGTTAATTAACTGTAGTTAATACTGTTTTACTTTGTGAACAGCTCCAGCATGTCTGCCAGCTGCAACAGGTCTTTAAATTCAGCTGAAGCTGAGCCCCACAGCCTCACATGTCTTTCACAGACTGCTGTTGAGAGCCAGCTGAGTTCTCAAGAGGAATATCCTTTTTCCCAGTCTTTTTTTCCACTCCTCAGGGGGAGACTGGCATCCTGCAAAGCAGCACCTCTTCCTTACACCCGAGTCTTGGACTGGCCTGGACCAAGAGAGCAGCAGCAAACTGAACTGGAAAGTAATGCCAGTTACTGGAGGTGGAGAGGGGTGGGGAAATGGTGGTTTCACCTAGATTATCTCATCCTCAGTACAAATCTAGTCCCCTATGCCTCCTCACCCTCAGAGTATCACTAGGGGAAGTGACTGCTCAATACTAGAGGAGAAGGTAGTAGGAGATAGGAGAAAAATGGACTCTCTCTCTTCTCTGAACCTACTGGATAGTCCTATTTCAAGAATAAGACAAAATTTGTGGGTTTGTGTCCTCACAGACATGGTATGTAAGGAAGTTTTCTCTGGTCTTCTGAGTGAGTGGTAGAGGAGTTGTTATGGGAGCAGAAAGTGGGAGTGTGTGTGTTGTTCTCTGTTCCGCTGTTCCACGGCCTGGAACAGAGAAGCCGTGTAGGGTTGAATAAAGGAAATTACCTGAGATAAAACCAGCTCAAACATGTAGCATGTGCTGTGCACTGTGAGAGCTAAACCCCACTGGACTGTGTGGAATGAGTGCCAGAGAAATCACACAATTTACAAGCCTGCTTAAGGATGGAGTTGGAGAAGCAAAGGAGCGCAGAGGGGAACCAAGAACAAGCCAGATAAGGATGCCTAGATCTGATGCAAACTATAACAAAAGCTTCATGGACACCAAAGTGTGAGCAGATAACCTGCTGTGTGCCCAGTAGAGACTTCCTGGAATGATGTGCTGCCAGCTGAGGGTTGTTTGTGTCTCCAGGTAATCCATGAGGGCTGGTGTGCTTTAGATAAACTATGCTGCAGGGCTGTGCCCTTCCTGTACGTGATTTGGTCCTTCTGCCAACAAGGAGCTGGGCTGCTCTGGTGGGGCTGCAGGCCACAGTGGTGCCCAGGCACTCAGGCACTAGTCTGAGTAAAAGGAGCCAGAGGGGCTGACCTGAATGCAGTTCATAAGGGGATGGACCAAGGCTGTTCCAAGGAAATTGTGTGAAAGCTGAGACTGAAATTCTGCCTTGGAAGGCATTCTTTGCTCCTTCCCTTGAACAATTGCTGCCTGCAGGGGCGGGAAGGTAGAGCAGGCTTCTATCAAGCTGCACCAAGAGACATCTCCTGTGTGGACTGGGCACATTGTTCCCCATCTCAAGTCTTGCAGAAGGCTGGTGAATACAGCCTGAATACTGAATACAGTAGCAATTTTTTCTGCAGAAGTGAGAGAGTGTATGGAACTGCCCTGGAAGAAGCTGATGGTTTACAAAGTCAAGTGGCAGTTATTAAGCACGAGACTCTGCTTCGGGCCTCCTGCATTCCTATTTTTAGTTGTCTGGTCATGCACTGTTTTTTACAGGGGACCCTAATTCCTTTCATTGTACAGAATGGTTTCCCACAAGGGGGAGAAAAGGGTTAGAGGAGGAACTTGTAATCTGTAATTTCTGAGTTTTGGCTGCTTCATTTCAATTTCAAGCAAGTAGTTTTAATTGAGGGCCCCAAAAATCTGCTGTTCCTTAAATAGGAAATCTGTGTTTGCTTTGGAAATGGGTGAATCACAACAGTGTTCTCTGTGACTGTTTAATGTTTGTGACTAGACCAAAAGCAATATTTGCATTGTGGAGCTCTGGATTTTCCTACGCGTTTCTTGTTGAGGTGACTGAAAGGCTGTGCAGGCAGTACTGGCAGTGCCCTAAGAAGGGGTCACAGAGCCTTCTGAATTTAAATGTAGAAGGAGGTACTTGCTGCCCCCTCAGTTTGCAGTCCATCCTGATTGAGGTTTGGCATTGTGAGTGACTGATCCAGATGCTTTTCTAACTGTTTGTAATAGAAGCATTTGTCTCAGCTTTTAAATGAGAAAACAAACCCAAGCAAATGCCTGCAGGCAGCCTAAGAAGGTACAGACTGAGCAGACTGAAAGAAGAGAGCAAATCTGGGATTCCCTTCATCTGTCTTTAGTCCTGTTTTCATTAAACACCTTGGATGAATTAGTTTTTCACTCTCCCATTCTATGGACAGAGAGGGGGTGTGCCTCCAATGTGTCATTCATCCTGAATATAAAGCAGAGGGGAGGCTCAAGACCTCCAGGCATTGACAGGAAATGCCCAGCTCCTCATTTGTGGACAGCAAGGAGAAGGTAGAAATGAGCTGAAACTAGGGAACACTTCCAAGGAGCTGCACAGTGGTGTGGGGAATTGAGCCCTTCAGTAACTTAACTCTGCTGGGTGTGTTAGACCACAGCAGAATGCTAAAAACAGCCTGCCAGAAGAAATGCATAACATATCATTTAATTTGAAAGGAAGAGATGGGAAAACCCACAGCCAGGGAACAAGCAGAAACAATGTCAAAATATCTTCCTCTCACAAGTTCCCTATAGAACAAGGGTTTAAAATGTTTTCCTGTTTAGTCTGTGTGTCTACAGAGTGTCTTTTGGGGAATATTCATTTAGCATTACATGTGTAGAAACTACTTACTGATGGTGTTGCTGAAGTCTTCAGGACATGTTTTCTAACTCCTGCATGGTATTCTTCAGTCTTTTAATGAATTTCTAAATCTCTGCTGTGATTTTTTTTTTTTTTTTTTGTTACTGCATGTTGCACGTGCAATATTCATGCTTCACTTGGAACTTCATTAGATGGATCAAGGCACGAAGCGCAGAGCAGACACAGATGTAGTTGTACACAGTGGCAGGCAGCTGTGGCAGCAGGATGGGATTGCCCATGGGGTTCTCTGTGCTTATTTCCTACACAAAATGGTGTAGGAAAGAAGCCAGTGCAGGCTGTGTGCTCTAGGCACAGTACTGACATCTAATAAGGACAGTTACTCATTTCTGCAGCATATGTGCATAGTTTTATTATAGTAGCAAGTGCATTACCAGTGTAAAGAATATTTATTTGTGTTTGATTTTTGTTTCTGAAGGCTCTGTAGCACTAGGAAGAATAATTCTTTATTTAAAGAACAGTTGCAACTTTTATGTTTTTACAAATCACTTCTTGCTGTTGGGAAATAAAAGTGCCCATGTTCATGTTTTTCCTGAGACCACACTTGAGGTATATTCAATGTATGTACCAGTACATTAAAAGGTTTTGCTAAATTACAGAGTTCAGAGAAAAACAGCATTTTTTGACACATCTTTTGGTAGAGAAGGTTAAAAACCAAAAATGCAGTTTGTGGGAAAGAACAAAAACAGAGAGACACACTTCTTGGAAATACTGGAAACATGGACAGAAAGGATGCAAAAGGGGTTTCTTTAATCTTGGTGATTTAATTGGGAAGAATAGCATGAAACAGGGAAGAGGTTACTTTATGTTAAATGCAAAAAATATGTGATGCATAAGCCTTTCTAGGTGTACAATGATGCTCCAACAATGGAAGCTGTCTATAAATTTCAAATAGGCTTAGAACAGTTTCTGTAGCACATACTGGAATAAATATTTGGTGTCTTTTTTCCTTTTTCTTCCTTTCATAATTTTATGTGTATTTATGGGTGCACTGGAGAAGACCTCTGGAAAGAAGGAAAATGTTAAATACAGTGCAGCCTTTTCACTGAGAAAATATCTTTGCCAAAACCAAAATATTGCCTTTTGCATTGCAATGCAGAAGATGTGATACAAGAAGTTTTTGTGGTATTTCATAGCTGCAAGTTTAACAACAAACATCTTTGGAGAATGCTACCTCCATGTGGCCTTTCTTAGTGTGCCTCTACGGGCCAAGAAAAGGAAAGGTTTCTGAGGAGAGAGGATGCCTGTCATTGTAGCAACTGATCTGGTTTAAAAACCAGATTGTTTTTCAGACATACAAGCACTTGAAGCAGCTGAAAGCCAAACCACAGTTTTATACCTAACAGCCTTGATGTTTGAGGAATTGATACTGTCTTTTAAGTCCTGAAATTTTTCTTTGAAACAAACTGAGACTATCAGAACCTATGAATTACTGTTCTTTATCCCAGTTCCACAAGCAAAAGAGCAGGAAGGAGCCAAAAAGGTTGCAAGTTTCCAGAATGTGTCTAATTCTGAGGCTCATGACTTTCCATTTTTGAGCTCAGTTCACTCCTCTTTGAGGTGTTTGGTTTTTTGTTTCTAGAACCACATCTGATGTGTGTTTCAGTAGAGGATGGCCTTCCAATGGTCGTAATTATGCTCACTCTGCTTTTTTTTGGTGTGATAACTTACTGCTTGTTAAACTATCCTGAGCAGAAAAAAAATGCTGGTTGAGAAGGAGCCTTATCCATCAGAATTTGGGAATACGTGGATTTGCAGCATAAGATTGTTGAAGCAGAGCCAGATAATTCTACTGTAATGCATTTATTGGTAAGACATTCTTGTGCTTGGTTTTGCCAAACAAGTGGTGGGCAACCAGGTGTTTTTCTGGAGTCATCTGTGAGGAGACCTCTGTGTGGCTTAGGAAAGGAGTTACCCTGGGCATGAGCCCTTTCTGTGTAGATTTGCACCCTGGTTGCTTCTTTGTCAGCAATCCTCAGTACTCAAGCTGTTGTTACCTTCAGCCACAATAATCAGTTGCTGTTCTAGATGTGTTGTAAAACTGAAGTGTTTTATGGAAATGAAAACCGATCCTAGAATACTTCTAGTATGTGGTTGTGTAATGGATTCTTCTTTCTGGCCTCTCAGATCTTGGAAAATGCTTTTCACTCCCTGAGTTTTCAAAACTGAATTCAAAAGCACACTGTGGTTTCAGCCTTTAATTCTAGAAGGCTGGGTGATCATTCAGTTAGGTGTATTTTATCCTTTTGAAGCAAGATTAGTCTTCAGTTTCAGTTTTCTCATTTCCATTTAGGTCAAATCATTCTGGCAGAGCACAAGTCTGTCCTCAAATCCTGATGTGTCAGGAAAATACAAAGAGCTCCATGTTCTCACCCTGGCTTTCTCCTGAGCTCACACAGGCTGACCTTGCTTTGTTCAGCAGGCACATTTTTTTTTACCTTGATGGACTTTTGGCAACCCTCCAGTATTAGATATCTTACAAATGAATTGGTCACATCTATACTAGCAAGGGTCAGAGTGAATGACTAAACTTGAATGAAGTGCATGAGATTATTTTCCTTCTACTGCAGAAAAAAATGTAAAAAAATATTTCCCCTCAGATTTTGAAAGGACTAATTACTAGTGATAACATTTTCCTGTATTTTAATATTTAATGATACTACACTTAATTATATTGCAGAAGTGAAGTGCATGTTCTCTTCCCTGCTCTTTGGTTTTATGAATAATTCTCTCAGAGTTGCTTGAGCTTGCTAATTTTTTGAGAAGCAATATAAAAATTGTCATTTAAATCATCAGCTTATAGCACATACAAAAAAGTCCAGGGCCAGCCTTCTCTAAAAGACAGACAAAAATGCTTGACTTCATTTGTTGTGTCCTGTCCCTTCTGGCTCAACTGCTGTAAAGCTGAGCACATGCACTTAGTCTCTGTGGTACCGGTGTCTGGAGTAATGAACCAAAAAGGATTGATATATGCACAGGTAAATGAAATTTTACCGTAAAATGCCAATCTGGCATTGAAGTCCAGCCAGTGCATTAAGGACTAAAGCAAGGCTCCATTAATGATGATAGGAAATTACTGGCAGTTGTTCTAGAACTGATTGCAAGAATTAGGAAGGAGCCAACATGTATTTGAGCATCAAGCCTGAACGTTGTCTTTGTGGGCTGGAGTCCTTTTACTAGATGTTGTTAGGAAATACTAATCAGCAGGAATGAGGAGTTGGTGTTGTGTCAGAGCATTGGCCACGGCTCAGGTTATGCCTTTAAACTGAAGAGGGACACCCCAGAGGCTCTGCAAGCAGTGAAGACACCGAATCCCCAAGGTGGTAGTGCCCAAGTCCATCAAACATCTTTTAATCAAGTGCTTGCTTGCCAGATGTTGAAGAGTACACTCCTGATTTCATTCTTTGG
Source organism: Onychostruthus taczanowskii (assembly GCF_017590055.1). NCBI lineage: Eukaryota > Metazoa > Chordata > Aves > Passeriformes > Passeridae > Onychostruthus > Onychostruthus taczanowskii. The sequence goes on from NW_024498751.1 coordinate 167,050, forward strand.
AATAAATCCATAAAACGACCACATGAACTCCTTTGGTTGTTTCGCGTACCTTTTGTAGTAACACAGTTCCTCTTAGAATGACTCTTGCTCCTCGAGTTCAACATTGATTGCACCCCCTGTAGTATAATTTTAACTCTGGCTGATTAAAATTGCCCAGCAAAGACAACTTGGAGGAATTTTAACCTGTAGAGTTAGCTAAGCATGCAAATAATGTTCTGGCATCATCTTCTGTTTGTTATGCATGTGATGACAGTTTCCTTTAAACATTGAGGGTCTCTTGAATTCACCTTTTCTTTGCCTTACCAGCCTCCTTGGCCCTGTATTTTACAAAATATGTCCCCTAAGAAAACTAGTAGTTACAGAAACTGCAGTAATAATAATCAGTATTTGTTGAAAGAGGTAGTAGAGAGAGTAAAGCCTTCCACAGAAATAAAATTTGATATTTCCATAGCAAAAGAAAAAAATATACAAATAGTTACATAGGCTGGAAAAAGGCATCTTTAAATCCTGTTGTTGTAGAGGGATCAGGGACAATTGTTCATTGTATTTCTCATTCTCTATCACTTGCAAACATTTGGCAATACTTAATTTTGCACCTGGGATGAAGATGTATCTTCTCTTAAATTTTGTGTAGTACTGAAAGACCTTTAAACTTTTGGAAATAAACATAACAGCAATAGTAACAGCACCAGCATGGAGCATTTGTTTTACTCTTTTCAAGCAATATTTTCCCTACTTCAGTTTGAGTACGATGTCTTCTGACTTGATTTCACAGAAGCATCTGCTGACCTAGAGCAGTTCTTGGTTTTTTTTGCTGTTGAGCAGTAAGTATTAATTCATGTAGAAATCTGTGAAATGTGAAGCAGAAGCAGTCCAGTTCATGTCTAGTCCAGCTGGAAATGTCAGCCTAATAGGTCATGTTTTGTACTTGGCAGTATTGAAAGGCAAGATGTTTATATTTGGATGACCTGAAGACTTTTAATAATTTTTCATATTGTATACTCCTGAAGTCTAAGGAGGAATGCATATCAGTGTGTGAGCAACACTGAGTTCACAGTGCAAATTTTCATTCATGGCAATCTGAACAGCAAACACTGTAGTATACTGAATCTTTTCCCTCCATCTCTGAGGGCTCTGATCCGGTTTTTTCTCACACATTTTCTTTGGATTTTTCTATTCTTTTTTACTTGTATGTTTTGTTTGCTGCACACATTTTAGCAGATGCACATGCAAAAAAAAAAAAAAAAAGAAGTGATCACCCATACTTTAGCATATTTTGTTGTGTTTTGAAAGGTTTTTCTTAGTGAGGAGAAAGGAATATTCTAGATGCTATTTCTGTTGATACAAACTGAAGGTCACAGGTTGTTGACCAGAGAGTTGTGATGGGACTGGAACAGATAGTTGAGGGCACGGCATTTGTCATCAAAGGCCTTTGGGATGCTGCCCTGCTCCAGGCTCTCCTTCAGACTGCAGGGAATTGAAGCTGGCACTGTGTTCCTTCCTGGCTGAATGTTCAGGTGATGAACACAGCCAAATTCTTCTCCCATTTACAGTGACACAACAGGTCTGTTGGTCCTGGTGGGGAGGGAGCTGTTGAACTGCAGCGCAGTCTCACATCTGCCTCTCCTGTCGAGTCTGTTTAGAAGCTGATGGAGTCAGCAGTCTGTGGGGTGATACTGAACCTCTGGCAGAAGGCCTGTGCAAGATGTGTGACTTGCATCACAGGAGGTGCCCTTGAAAGATGGTTTATGTACAAACTCAATGGAGAGTAAGTTCTGTAACAGCCTAGGGAGAGTAAATTTTAAAAAAAAGCATAGATCAAGAACATGAAACTTAAGTATTTTGAGAGTACTGGGGGGGTGGGGGGGGACATGGGCATCTGCCTCAGTTTTTATTAGTAGTGCCCTACATAGTATAGAAACTACATTCATAGATTTCAAATCCACAAGGGCTCGGCTTGACCATCTAGTGAGCACAGCACAGGCTGAAAATGCAGAGACTGCATTACTGCTTCTGCATCTGCCTCATGACTTCTTCCTGAGGTAATACATCCTTTTTTGAAAAATTTGCTCTACTTTGATCTAAAGCCTGTGTTTTAGACTAATTAGAAAGCTGTTCTGTTCTTGTGATGTACTGCCACTAGTACTGTCCATTAGAGATGTTTGATCCAGAGTAACTTTTACTCCAGTGGGAGAGAGAACAACCCAGTAGATGTTATTTTTGGAACCTGCTTTCCAAGATAGTTTGCTAAACCCCAAATTTTACAAGTGCTCTGACACACTAAAATCTTTCTTTGGGTCCAGTATGTTACTTGAGTTTGCAGATTGAGACTTGGATCAATTTGCTTAATGTGCCTTATGGAGCAAGACTCTTTAGAATTGCTTCTTGGTGAGTTTTTATGGAGTCAGAAACTGTGGTCTGTAGTTTAGCTCTGCTCAGAACCCATTAGAACTAGAACATTAGATCAGGCCCTTTTGGCTTTTTAGGTGCTAGTAGTAAATGAGTAATGTACAGCCCTTTATTTGCTGCTGCACGTGGCTCACATCGAGTTTGTTGCCGTAGCTCGTTCTTTCAGATTTTTCTAAGTGCGTACAACCCTCAAACATACTTTGGATGTGAACTTGCAAGGCATCCTTTGTTCCTCCTCCCCCAATAACTGGCAGCACACTCTCTCTTTCTCGCTGCCAAGGGACATATTGCCAGCAGAGAGAGGTGGAAGCTATAACAGAAGGAGATGAAGACAACGAAGGCTGCTGCTGTTGTAAGCCCGGGCACTTGCCTCACCTGCTGTCCTGCAATGCAGCCTTTAATCTGCGCTGGCTGACGTGGGAGATCACGCGCACCCAGTACATCCTGGAGGGATACAGCATCATTGACAACAACGCTGCCACCATGCTGCAAGTGTTCGACCTGCGCAGAATCCTTATCAGATACTATATCAAGGTAAACTCTTTGGCCGAGTGCACTTTGTTCCTAGGCAGGGCTGTCAAACACAATGCTGTTTGTCTATGGAAGAAGGAGCATTTGAAGGTTTTTGCTTTATGTTTATCCATCTGCTCTATAGTCTGGTAGTCAGACTGACTTGATGCTAGATCACAGAACCATAGAATCATTTGGTTTGATCTTAAGATTATCCAATTCCAACCCTTCTCGTATGGCAGGGACACCTTCCACTGGAATAGAGATAATTAATTAATGTCTTCCTTTGCTAAATTTAATTCTGATCACTTATACTTACAGTTAGTACAGAAAACGGCAGGCATGCTTCAGTGGACATCAAGAAGGTGAGTTACCATCCTGTAGGAATAAAATCAGACAAAGTGTTCTTACTTATGTTCTTACGTTCTTACAACACTTCACCAACAGTTTGTTATTTCTTCTTGCCTTGGCCTTTCTACTGTTTCTTTTTTTTTTTTTTTTTTTTTTTTTTTTTTTTCTTTTTTTTTTTCCTCTGGGAAAGAAAAGAAAGGTATTAACAAGCATAACGTTCTTGGGAAACTTCTGAACAGCTGTTTCTCAAATGTACTTTTTTAGTAGTGCAAACCCCCTTCTTACCTTCTGTTTTACACATATATCACAACACATTTGACATTGGTTTATTACATTGATTACACATCAGTTCATTTACACCACTTCTATTATTGCATTGTTATTAAGATCACAATAACCACACAGATACTAATTTGTCAAAATAATTGAACCTTATAGTCTGGCAAGACATCTTCATCCTCTGCCAAAACAATTCCCAATCCAGAAAATGAAGAATTTGTTGGGCTTTATAGTCTTCTATTGAAACAGCAGGAGCCAAGTGCTGCTTGCTATGCCACTGGTACTGCCATGAAGCCAGTTGCTAAAGCTCCAAACCATCCCTGACACGTCCTTTTTACTTACATCTCTGCTATTGTAAAAATCTGTCAGCTTCAGAGAGATACATGTTGTAAATAAGTTAATCACCATTTTTTGCAAATGAACCAAAGTAGTAAAAACAAGCTCATTGCCTTACAAAGCTGCTTTGATCATGCAGTTGATTACTTCTGAGATTTCATAAATAATTTTGTAGGCAGTACGGTCTGGTAACCAACCTGCTTTGTTTAATAAACTAATTAGAAATAAAACTGCATGTGAGCATGATTTTTTCTTTTTAGAAGTGGTGTTTGTGGCTATAAATTGTTTTAAAGCAATGTAACTAAGCTAAAAAAAAACAAAACAAAAAACCAACTCTTCTTTAATGAGTATGTTGTTACAATTGGTTTGCTTTATTTTAAAAGGTAACCTGAATAACTGGAACATAAACTGGTACAAGCTGGCAAATGACTCAGCTTTTGATGGAAAATGAGATTGAAAAAATCCTAGTCTAAGCTGCAATCAAATCAGCATCTTATTAGTTTAAAGCATTGAGTAATTTTGCTTTTTATACTGGAACTGGTTTTGTGCCTTAAAATGAATCAATATATGGAGTATTTGTGTGAAGTGCGAAGTTCACCACATGGGATGTAAAAGCTTAACTGAAAGGTGGTTTAGAGCTTCTGGTTCTGGACACACCTGAGAAGCAGCTGACGTAGGTAAGATGGCTTAGACAAACTTCCATCCCATGTGATAGCGGTGTGGTTAGTTGATCCTGTTTTGAGTGGAAGGGAGCGGGTTAAAAGCTCTCCACATCACTGAGATGTGCTGTGGCTCCATCTGCTCTGTGCTGTTCATGTGCACTACTGATGGCTCTGAAAGCATGAAAATCAAGTCTCTTCTTGTTGGATTTAGTTGAGCCAGTATTATTTATATTGCACTGACAGAGCTTCATTCTCAGAAGGGTCAGTCTTCATTCTCAGGCTGTCCATCTTTTTAATCTACTTCCCTTTTTAGGGAAGGATGAACAGAAGCTAATAATAACCTGTTGGCACCTTCAGTATTAGCCTGGGCTGGGGCTCCCTTTAGTGAAGGGAGGGTGCACTTAGGAATTCCCTTTGCTAGAATGTCACTTCCCAAAAGAAAGTTACCTAGATATTTTCTTCTTGTCTTTTTAAAATAATTAGTTTTTACCATAAACAGGGGCTTTAAAAAGATTTGGTAAAATGTTTAATACAGCCTTGGAAAGTGAGAAGATTATAATATGTATTAAATCAGCTTTTATCCTGTTTATTTAATGCTTGCTTCCAAATAAACAGTATCAGACACAGAGGTGAGAATTCATTCCTTCCCCAGCTCTTTCTTCTGGGGGAATGTAAATCAAGACCCTGTGCAGTTTCACTGTGAACATTCTAAAAGTCCTTCACACTTTCTTTTTAACAGTGTGAAAGTAATTGTAAGAAGAACTATAGATAAGGCAGTATTCAGGTCACATAAAACACAAACTCAAAAGTCACTTAGGCTGGAGTTTCTGCAGGAACTGCACTTCCATTGCATTGAGTATTTGGAGTGTTTCTGGTTTATTCTCTGTAGCTTACAATGTTGTAAATATTTACCATATTTTTTCAGAAATGCCATATAGCTGAGGATGTACTTGTGCATAAAACATATCTTGTAAGAGTTACCAAGAGCAGAATTTAATTAGGTGACAGAAGATTTTGTTGTTTCTGTGTCTGATTGCAGGTCTGATTTTTTCCCCAGCTGAATCAGCTTCTTTGTAAACACAGATGAGGATAATAAAAAAAGCAAACTCTATCTCAAAAATCAACAAAGAGAATGTATTGCTTTGTTTTAGTTCTTCTATCCTTCAAGGATAATTACTGTATTGGTCTTTTAAACAATGAGTTGCACTGAGGATCTTATTCCTAAATCATATTTATTTCATTTGCAGATTCATTGACAGCCTAGATATGCGCACATTTCTTATTGTGGAAGGATTTTTATTCCCCACAAATAAAGTGGGTCAGCTCCTGTAGCCCTTCTGCATATATTTTGAAATAATTTTCTGCCCAACTACTGTGATATTTTTCCCTTGTGCCTCTTCCATCTCTTCTCAATATATTCTTATTTAAACATCTTTTAGTATTCAAGAAGTCTGTGTATTTGCTGACTGCTGTGTTTTCAGCTCCTATTGTTTCTGCATGAATCTTTTTTAAGGAGTGTATTGTTCTCCACATGCCAAGAAATTGAGGGTCCATCCTGTCCATATCTGTCTGACTTGTCTTTTTCCTCTGAAGCTTGATTCTCCTCTTACTTTTGTACAATTTGAAAAATAAACTGTGGAGAACGTCTGGGGTTTTTCAAAGGGCTGGTAGTGCTTCTGTCTTCTGTAATCCATCATATATTAATTATATAAATTTATTTGCTTAGTACTATTTCCATTGACTGGGTAAAGTAGAACTACATTATCTTCAGCCATGTATACTTGCTCCTCGTTTGCTTTGGTATCCAGCTCTAAATTAATATTATAAAACATTATAATGAGACTTTCCTGCTGATAGAACACTCTGGAACTTTTTAAGTTTCATATTCTTTTGAAAATATGCTTAAGTTGTGTTTGTATAGATTTTTTTTATTACTTTTTAATTTATTATTATTTTAATGTGTCCAGACAGAGCGCTTAGAAAAACTTAGAAACTCAGGCACAAATATGAGATACGTATGTTGCTGTTTTCTACCATTTATATGTTTTGGCTAAAGAGCTCCTGCTGAATGCTTCTCCTCCTTCAGTGCTTTAAAAGCAAACTCAGTTACATCCATTATCAGCTTTTTAACCCAAAATGTAAAAAAATAATCTATTATTCTTTACCTGGTGCACTGACAGATAACAGACTTGTGTCATACGCATCTGTCATGTCTCATCTTTGTGGCTAGTAAAGAACTAGGAAAGCATCATCGCCAGAAAACGATAAGTCTGCTGAGGGAGAAAAGTGCTCTATTTTGCGGATGGAACCGTCTGCTACTGTTTTTTCAAAACATGCCTAAGCTATTATTGATATCACCTTCTCAGTGATAGACTCTAGAACCCCACTAATACTGACGTGTTTGAATGCTGGAACTCCCTCTCCCTATCATTGTATGGATTTTCCTGGAAGGCAGAAGGATATTACAAATATCTTTCTTCTGTTGTCTGTTATTCAATATCAATTATTGCCATCTTTTTAACTTGAACACTTTGTGAAGCAATAATGATGCTAAACAGTAAAATAGATATGCTATTACTATTACTAAGCAGTAAGAAATAGATATACTATTACAGCTCTTAACATGGTCCTATTTAGCTGATTCTCTTCTATGTAAAATATGTCTGCTTTAATCAGAGTTCAGAGTGACTAACATTTGCACATTTTGTCAACAGAGTATAATATACTTTACAGCAAGTTCTCCCAAAATCCTGGACTGGATAAAAGATGAATCCATCCAAAAGATACTGCAGCCTTATGCAAAGTGGCATTATATTGAACGTGACCTTGCAATGTTTAACGTTAACATAGATGAAGATTATGTTCCATGTCTCCAAGGAATAACAAGAGCTAGCTTCTGCAGTGTTTATCTGGACTGGATTCAGTTCTGTGCCAGGAAGAGGGTGGAGGTATGTGTCAGTTTTATTTTTTTTAGTAGTATTAGTTTTAGTTCTTGGGATATGAGTGAAATGGTGCGTGGCTACTGTTCTACTTGCTCAGGATTGGTAGCATAAAATTTATTTCATATAAGCTTTTAGTTTTAATGTAAAAGGAAAACAGGCTTTATGGAATGGAAAAATATTTTGGGAACTAACCGTGTGCAAAAACTGGAGTCTTAAGGAGCATCAGTCTTTGAACACACAACCAGTTCTTTACTGTGCAAATTTCCAACAATGTTAATTTTGTCAGCTCTAGAAAGCACGGATGTATCAAGTGCTCAGAAGTACTGCCAGAGCAGGCTCCATTCAGAGAATGTCATCAGTGCATTACAGTTCCTTCAGTGTTGACAGTGATTGGTACATTTGCCAAATGTCTGTGATGTCTGTGTATGCTTTTCAGAAATTTCCTTCTATTTGTGTACAGTTGCAGGATGGTAGGAGAGTGCATGGCACACTCCCTGCTGGCACAGGTCACTTCTGACAGCTCGTGACTCAAACATGAACCACACCACAGAAACGTGTGCAACCACTACAGCTCTGGAAGGTCAAGGGCAGCTGTGCATTTGCATGCTCTGGGCCACTAAGGTTACTGATGGTCAGCAGTTTTTTGTCAGAAATGCACTACTGTATTTCCATGGAATACTCAAAATAGCCCAGAGGGAGAGTACAGTTTCAAACAAGCATATTGCCTCCATCTAATTTTCTGATTATTGCTGATAGTAGCAAAAGTGGAGCAGTGTTTCTTTCCTGGCCACGATGTGCTGTATTTGTGCATTTTTCAACCCAGGGTCACAGAATGCACATCCCATTACTGACCTTAGCTGGTGTGACATCACTGAATCTTTCTTGAACATCAAATATTTCTGGTCCACTTTGGTTCCTTCTCATGTCTCTGATGCTGTGTACCATTCCATCAGTTCCCCTGCATATCATTATATTGATAATGTTTTCATTGAATTGTCTTCTGAGGCATATCCAAAACACCATCTCCTCCTACTGGGAATACTTCACTTCTTTTCTTTCTTGTCTCCATGTCTCAGCTCCCAAGTTCTGACATAGGAAGAATTGCACGGTGTGGGGAAAGCCACTATTAATTGATGCCTTTCCACTTGTTCTCTGCCTTAGATTTTCAAATTCAATTATAGATTTAGGGATGTCAATAGACTTGAATCATGTAACTTAGGCTTCAAAAGGCAAATTAATGCCTGCACTGGTGCCACACACATTTATCTTTTTGTTACATGTTTTACCTTTGTTTTTTAATTCACTGACTGTAGGCAAGCACAGTTCATGTAGGAGATGGGATAAAAAAACCCAAGTTCACTGTACACATAACCCAGAAAATCAATGTATTTTATAGAAGAAGCTACATTCTCCATTATAATTGGCTTTAGTTTTAGAGTCAAAGAAAGCTCTAAGAAATCACTCATTGCATGGACTGAAATAATAATATGTATTCTCCTGAAGATTAACATGCATGAGGAACATGTTTGTTCCAGTTTTTTCCTCCTGCTTGGTAGCAAAGTTTTCTTTGTGAAAATTTCATTAGAAAACCTCTCCTGAGCTAGTAAACATAAATGCAATATTCTGAGTGCTTGTTAAAATGGGCAGTCAGTGTCATCAACCATTTAGATAGATATTGTTATTCACTGAAAGTGTGTGCCTCTGAACTTTTCCAGAGATATTGTACTTCTGAAATCTGTGGGAAGGTTTCATAGGAACTGTGGTCCATGAAAAGGGTTTTGGCTGTCTCCAATTTCAGTGTCTCCCAGCAACAAGGAACCTCCTCCAGTTTAGAATGTCAGATCTAGGAGGAGTGGAAACAAACAAAAACCCCACAATAAAACATCACCACCACCAAAGCTCCTTTCCCTTGGGATCTCACTACCAGAGAATGGAATGTTCTGTCTCCAGCCAGTGGGCAAAACAAGATTGCATTTTGCAAAAATCCTCTGATGGTGATGGTCTTCCTTCTTGGTCTGTTTAATTGCAAAGGATATTTTGGCGTGCAGGTCCAGCTACATGCAAATGTTATGACTGTCACTATTTGTGGTGCTTTTAAATGTGATGTTTGCACTTAAGAGTAACATGCTAATCTTCAAACTTCGTAGCACCTGGACAGCGATGAGGATTCTCCTCTGGTGACACTTTCCTTTGCCCTGTGTATACTGGGTCGGAGAGCTTTGGGGACTGCATCTCACAATATGGCCATCAGGTAATCTTCAGGAATCCCTTTTTCCTCATGTTAAAACAAAGACCTGTTTGTCTTTTTTTCACATGATGTGGGGTCTCAAGAGAAGATTAGATCAAGGTGAAATCTCATTCCTCCATAAAATGTTTTCTGTCATTCCTGGTCATCTTTTTCTTTGTAGTTGGCTAAATAACTAATACCAGTCTTTATTTCTATAGGGCAAAGCAGAATTTTTGATTGAAAGAATGGGTGCCAGTGGTTATTGCTTGTGTTCACTCATGCCTGGCTACTGGAATGCTGTCCTTCCTCTGGCATTCCAGTAGAAGCAAAAGATCTACAGAAGAGGAAGAAACTGCTGTCATCTGAGTTGTAGTTAGCTAAATAATAATAAAGGTATAAGGGTTCTCCTCTGTATTCCTCAGGGGTGTACTCCTGTTCATTGTGCCACTTCATTCTGGCAACTAAGGAAGGGAAAGCCTCTCATCTCCTGAGGCTGCAGCTTTGTCTGTTCTCAGTCTACCTTGCTCATTTGTTCATTCATTCTAAACACTTCTTCCTAGGAAATCTGGTTAATTAAAATACGCTTCATTGAGATTGTTTCTAAATATGCTCTTCATCTTACGTTTTCATTAGGGATTTTTCCATTTTTACTGGGAGTTCTGAGTTGTTTGGGTTTTATACAGTATAATTTACACTGTGCTATAGATGAGGCATTTTATTAATGAAATAATGATTATTTTAATTGAGTTTATCTTCCCACATAATTTTAGGGGTTTATTACATTTATTTGAACCCTCTGTGTGCACAGGAGTTTAGTAACAATGGAGAAGCTGAATAAATACAGCTTCTAAGTGACCTTGCTGTGTTGGCACAGAATGGTGAGCAAAGCTACCTAGACCTCTATCAACATACTCCTTAGAGAGGATTTGTCTTACTAACAAGCAGAGACAGCATGTGTGATTTTGAATGCCTTTTGTTAAAACAGTCTTTTTAAATATTAATTCTAGCTTTGTTATCTGTTGGGACATTTATAACATTTTGCTTTATGTCTTCCATGCAAAATGTTTGTGGCTCACGTGGCTTATTTCTTGTTGTGCTGCTGATTTCTGCTTTCTAAAGTGGCTTTTGTCATCTCTTTTCTACCAGTTTTTGCACATTCCCTTCCTATAGTAGTTTTTTTCTAGGCTTCATTTCTTCTCCCTTCATTTCTATTCACTTAAATTAGTGTGATGTTAGGTAAATCATTGGTATTTTTTAAATAGTCCTGTTTTTTTGATGATCAAAATTTTAGAGTTTGGGAGCATGATGGAAAAATTTATGTGCATTTATGATATTTGTTTGAGAAAAGATTAAAGTGACTTTTGATCTGTGCCTGCAATAGAGAGGTCACAGCGATATTAGGAATTCATCTGAAAATAACATAAAAGCTTCCTAAAACTGTCATCACATTGCATGTACTTTCCATTGAATCTTAAAATCATTACAATGCTTTGGCCCTAGTACAGATACAATAACAATGTCCCCTATTTGTACTGGCTTACATGGTTAGTAGCTAATACAAAGGGATAATATTATCAGAGACTTTCCAAAGTTTAACATGGAAAGTATGAATATTGAGGATAATTATTTGTATAGTGTTCTGTAAAGATTTTAATAATAATTTCAGGAGTCAGCTATACCATGTCTTTTCAAAATCTGACAAATAGCAATGAACTGAATTACTTCCTTTCTTTTGATAAGTGGACTCTCCACATTTAAAAATACTTTTCTTGGGGAGGGAAGGTCTGCAGAAAGGCAAAAACTGGGATAGTCATCTGAGGTGCACAGCTCTGTCCCTTTTTTTTAATCTGTTCTATATAATCTTCAATTAAGCCGTGGTTTTCTTTTTATTAAGCAAGTGCTCCAGGGCAGTATCAAATCATTGTATTTTTAAAATGTATTTTGTGACATGAAAGGGACTAAGAAGAAGCTTCTGTTGGTATCTTTTCCAATGCTACTTCACAAAAGCTTTCCCTGGAAAAGTTTCACTGTGGAAAAACTATGTCACTTCCCCACCTGGCTAAATTACCTTTAATGCATTTGCACTGTCAGAAGAATCCGGAGAATTAGAAAAAGAATCTGAGTAGCACAGTTGAAGTTATAAATTGCTGCAGCTACAAAACACAACTTTAGCTTGGTAAAATACATTTCTTGTCTTTCAGAGCACACATATCTTAACTGAAAAAAACAATTTAGTAGAAATTATTAACTAAGGAGCAAGGTGGATACCCCCCTCACATCAAGACCTTTATCAACAGATTTATGCCAAACACATTCGCTTGAGCATGAAGGGCACCGTACTTAGGGTGTTTATTGCTTCAGACAGATCTGCACAACTTGTTTAAACACAAATGAGCAGCCAGTCAGTGAGACTCCAATAGGCATACAATTATGCAGCAAGCATGCCAGGGGAAGGAGACTTTGTCCAAGGTGTGCAATGCTGATGAGGCCAGAAGGAGATGCTCCAGAGAATTGTCTTCAGGCACTCCTCTCTCTGTGGTTGGCAGAGCACATCAGCTCTCACCAAGGGCGATCTCGAGTGTTCTGCTGGTCCTTGCCCCCAGCTCTCACAATGCTGCAGGTCTGCATTCAGTCATGGGGCAGAGGTACTTGAGGTCGCCAGAAGTGGGAGGAACATTTCCTTGAGTGATGCTTCACAGTCCTTTTCTTTGAAAAGGTGACACGGTATTTTGAGAACCTAGTGGTGCTGAAGAGGGTTTTTGTTTTCTCAGGAGTGGTCAGAGCAGGCAGTCCCACAGCCAGATATGTGCATGAGAGGAAGATGTACCACATGTATGAGGTTGGAACTAAATGATCTTTAAGGTCTCTTCTAACCCAGGCCATTCCATGACTCTGGCTGTTGTGGTGTGGCTCATTTTGTCACAGGTCAGGGCTCCTAACACACTTTGTCACACTCAAATACTGGATTACAAAAATACAAATTTAGATTACTCTGGTAAGCCCTGAGAATTTACCTTGAACAGCATCTCGGGACTTTCTGTTAATTCTCTCTGTGGAGCATCTTGTGTACAACATTGCTAGAGTTTTTGGGATGAGTTTGAGGCGTAAGGGTCAGGTAGGCATCGTGTTCTGCTCACTGTATGAAGCGTTTCAGATGTTCAGTGGAAGCAAACCAGCCAGGAATCTGCTGTGCTCTGCAGTTCATGTTTCGTTCTCAGAGGTGACTATGCAGATAGAAGGAAACTTCCTCTGGACTAAATCTAGTCCTTGCTGTGTCTTGGAGGAGTGACAGTCATCCAAATGCTGTGCAGTGGAGAAAAGGTAATGTTACCATGGGCTGTGCACTACAGAGTTGAGAGTCAAGTTTACATTGTGTATGCAAACTATCAATTTGCACTCATTTACACATGATTTTGTCTAATCTATTAATCAGCAAATGTCACTGTGTAAACCAAGATTTTAAATGCTTTTATGTAATGTATATAAATAATTATTCACTGTACCTGTTCACGTAAATGTCAGTAGAAACCTAACATTAACACTAGATTACATAATAAATGCATTCATTAAGGAGGCAGAACATTGCAATGCAAATCACTTGCTCTTTTAAACTGTCATTAGGAGGCATCCTGCACAAAATGCAATTTGAAGAATGACATGACATTACCATTAATTTATTCAAATGTGGGTGATATGTTTAGTTGTGTACTTGTTAAAAAATTACAGAATAATTCTATTCAGCTACTACTGGTAGAGAAATATTTGGTAAAAATTTCAAATCTGGAAAAATACAAAAGTGTCTCAATAAAGCATCTCTCATCAGATACTTCCAACACTACCAAGATTGGCTGCTCAGGTTCCCCAAGCTCAGGGGACCTTTGACAAAGGGCCATTCCAGGGAATGGCTTTGCCTGGAGGAACTGCTGCTCACTTTGAAACCCAGGGAAGAAGCTGGCCCCACTTACCCCTTCCCACCTGGTCACCCCACTGCACTGCCCAGCATCTGAGGGAAGGGGAAGGCACAGAGGGCACGGGCCGTGGCACCACAGGTGCTGCACTGCTGGTGCTGCACTGCTGGTGGGTGATCAAGCAAACAGTGCAGCTTGATGTCTGCCAGAGCTGAGCTGGGCAGAAAAGTTTGACTCTTAGCTCACAACCACTGTCATCTAAAATATCCAATTAGAAGGGCTACCACTGAAAATATTTCAGGTGAACTATGACATTCAGGTCATTACTAGCTCACAGACGTGCCTGTCCCTTTATTCCTTAAATAAACCTACAGTTAACATTGGAGAAGGTCTGCAAATACACAGAGATATTCACCAGCTCATTAGCCTGCATCCATACTGTTTTCAGGCTGGCACTAAATGCTTTTAGTTTCAGCTGTCAGAGCAGCATAAGGAGTGCAGTAGGAGGGAGTATTTGCTTTGGCACTGTTGCCCTCCCTCTGGTGTTTGTGGCACTACTTAATCCCCTCTTTTCTGCGTCTTCAAGGGGCTGATGTTTCCCACGCACCTACCAGCCTTGTTCTAAAATAGCTTGCAGTTGTGACAGCAGCTTTTCAGGTTGTTAGCTCAGAGGGTTGGAAATGTTGCCAGATACCGTAGTTATGTCTCTTACAGATTAATGTTGTTTCTTTGACATGTAATTTTACCGTAACTTGTTTTTAAAATATTTTGAACCAGCCTGTAACTACAGCAGATTACTAATTGAGGTATGTTAAAAGTGGGCCAAGAAAACAGTAACAACCTTGAGTGAGGCCTGAGATGAAAGTGGTTGAGAGTCAGGCCTGAGATCAAAGTAGTTGACTTTTACAGCTTCGTAATAATCTCATTAGTGTCTTCAGGAGAGAGCATAACAATGGGAAGAATAACAAGAGCTGTATCTTACATGGATTAAGGAGGCTGCATGTTACAGAAGTAATGGCTTGAGATACTGTCACATTATAGGCAGAATGTACCCAAAAGCCTCACTACAATTGTCAGGAGAATAAAAAATGCCCATGGTTTTGTGAATACAGCAATCTCCTCCAGACCGCTCTGGTGGAAAATACAATACATAAAATAATTGACTCTCAGCCTCTCACAACTACTGCCACCACTGATTTGCTCCTTGTAGCAGTCATGTTTGTTCTTGAAAATCCCCTGAGTTAGAGAACTTATTATGCAGAGGGATGACAAATGGATGAGCCTCCCCTAAGCCCAGGGAGAGCTGTACGTGCTTCCCCGTATTCCCTCTGCTGATGCCGGACTGCAGTTTGCATGAGTGTCCCAGTCCCGGCCGTGCCTTCAGCACATCCTGCTGTTCACAGCAGCCTGTTTGGCTGGTGCTGATGCCTGTAAGGCACTTTGATGTGAATGCAAACTCTCTGTCTGCTCTGGTGTCCAGATTTGACTCAGAGAGCCTCCCAAGATGTAAAAACCCATTCTCTCTCCTGCATACTCCTCCCTTTGTCCCAGCCAACTTTTCAGAGCAAATAAAGGGGGTGTTATGTGAGAGAAACTACGCTACAGATCATCATTAGATGCAGAGTTCAAGGTAGCTTTTAAAATTTCATCCTGGGAAGAATATTTATGTACAGAAGTTTTTTTGGTTTTTTTTCCAGGCAAGGATTCAGCTGTGTATGCTGCTGTTGTCTGGTGGGTGGGCAAGTGAAAGGAGCCTTCCTGACATGTAGCCTTTTCAAAGGGGGTGACAGTCACATATTTCACCATGCTGGCTGCACTCACCATTCTCCCCCCACCCTCCCAGATGGCTCGTTCTAGGGCTTTCCTAGCTGTTAAGCAGGGTTTTAGTACATTATCCTTCTCTGAACTGTGGAGATGATGGATTGAAGGTCAGTAGGGACCAGGACTCAGTCCTTAAGGACACATATGAACCCCCACTGAAATCAGTGCTTGAATGTCCTGAACATCTGAGTGTCTGTCTCACATAGGCATGTTTTAATGCATAACTTAGTACTAATTAATGCAAACGAGTTAAGAATTCATAAAAGTTTTTCTGTACTCTTTATGTTCCCAGCATGACAGCAGCCCTGTCTTTCTGGCTAGTTTTGGTCCCACTGCTTAATTGATTTGTATTACATGTTGCTTTCATGGAGAAAATCAGTATCCAGTTGTTTCTCTGGTAACAGCATATGTATTTCCACTTTAATTTCTAAGACATGCTACCCACCAAGAGCAAAATTAGAATGCCTTTAAGCTGAAGCTGGCCAGGCATTCTCCCAGTCTCTTCTTCCTCTCTCTGAGAAGAGAGTATATTGAAAAGATTTTTTTTTTCTTTTTTATAAAATAATTAAGAAAGCTCAATTATGTGGAAAAATGATGTGTCCTTTAGAGAAAGGCTGAGCAGTAATGAAAACTACTAACATCTTAAGACAGCTTCTCCCCTGAGTCTTTACAATCCAAAAAATCAACTGTTGTGAGAGTGAGTAAAATCTTAGCAGGTAGAGGAAACCGTATCCTGTGGGTTTGCAAGATATGCCTGTTTTTAACAAATGGTTCTGTTTTCCTTAATTTTGAGATCACTTCTTCAGAGCAACACTGGGACAGCAGTCACTTACAAGCATTACACAAGTGACAGTGGCATAGGATTTTTGTAATTCAGGGTGCAAATCAGAGCTAAAGGCTCATGGTTTCCTTTCACAAAGCTCTTGCACAAAGCTCTTCTAACAACTACCTGATTTTGTAGCTTTTAACTTGTGCTTATATCTCACGACCGGGTAAACCATCATGCAAGGCCGGGCAGAACTGGTTCCTTATGTTAGAAAAAAGGCATCTAGTTCCTTATGTTAGAAAAAAGAAACCCAGTGTGTATTTGCTTTCGGGCTCATTGTTTGAGTAGGAAGCACCTGTTGGTTGGTTCCTGCTCTCACCTGGTTTGCTGAACAGCTCTGAAATTTAGTATTCTCAGTACATCTGCTTTAATATTCACATTTAGGTTTGAATGTTGTGAGAAAGGTCTTAGATTTCCTGGAAGTATTTTTTTCTATTATTATTTTTCACTTACAAGGAGAAGTGCTAACAGGACTGATCAATAAACTTTCAAATAAGGAAGCAGCTTCTGCTGGCTGCACAGGGAGTGCAGCTGGCACTCTGACCTGGTCTCTTTGGCACAGCTGCAGAGATGCAGCAGCGCCCTAAGGCACCCTGTGACTCAGTCACCCATCCCGAGGGCATCCTTCATTCCATTCATCTCATGGCCAGTCATTTACAGAGCACACAGAAGGAAAACGGCCTCTCCCAAGGAATGTTTGTTGTCAGAGAAACGTGATGTGACCCCTGCTCTACACCCACCGCAGGCACTCGGCCGGAGGGTCACCTGTCACTGCAGAGGTCAGCACGAGGCTGGTGACTGACAGATCTGGCTTGGAGAGACGGGAATGGCTTCTGGGAGTGACTGATGCCTTTCTCTTACAGCTTGGACTCCTTCCTTTATGGGCTCCATGCACTGTTTAAAGGAGATTTCCGCATAGCAGCAAAAGATGAGTGGGTCTTTGCAGACATGGATCTGTTGCATAAGGTTGTTGCCCCAGCAATCCGAATGTCTCTGAAGCTACACCAGGTAGGCATTTATTTATGTATTTATTTTTAACATTTACTGTTGTGTCTGTTTGCTTAGGAAAATGCAGGATACCTTAGCAACTGTCCAAAGGAGGGGAAAAAAAAATAAATAAATGGAGTACTTGCCACCTTATTCTAAGAAACATCCTTCACCAAGATGGAAGAGTTTGGCACTTATTTATTTTGTATTCACTTGATGTTCTTTTCTGAAGCCCCTAGCTGTCCATTTGAAACCACTTTGCAGAGCTTGACCCTACATTTTTCATCAAAAGAAAGCAGAAAATCTTGTTATATTTTACTTGTGTGGATACTATAAAGGTGGTTTCTAGATTGAAGGGAAATCCATTGATTATGCTGATTTCACTGCTAATTTCAGGTCAGGCTCTGTAGCGCTTGGAGTTGATTTTGTTCCTGCTGTGGCACATTATGATTTAGTATCATATACTTTTATCATTAATGATATTTATAATTGTTCTGGATGGTACTGAACTGCTGTGAATTTGTATCTGCTCCTTGGACACAATAATTTTATGATGTTATTGCTGGCCATGGTGCTGCTGGATGAAATTTCAGTATTGTGGTATTTGCTGATGGATTCCCAGTCTGTGCTATTGTTGGTGTTGTTTTGTAAATAAAAATAAAAATTTCCACAAGAACTGTGGACTCTCCTAGGTGATATCTCTCTCCAACTTACCCAAAAGCTCTGCCTCCCATAATTTCACACTCCATTAAAAAAAAAAAGGATAAGCTGGTATTCTCCAAGTGTCTTTGTCCAGTGTAGTCATGAGATCAGAACAGGTTACAATGAAACTGAAATTGTACCTTTCTATATCACTGTTAAATGAACCTCCCAAAAGACACTCTTTATCAAGGGTCAAGTCACTTGAAGGGGGCCAGCTGCCAACTGTTTGAAAGCCAGTATTTTGTTTACTCTCAATAATGTACCTGACCTGTTCAATACTTTTTCCTGTATGACCAGGACCAGTTCACGTGCCCAGATGAGTATGAGGACCCAGCAGTTTTGTACGAAGCCATCCAATCATTTGAAGAAAAGGTTGTGATTTGTCATGAAGGGGACCCGGCCTGGCGCAGCGCAGTCCTGTCCAACAGGGAGGAGCTGCTGACTCTCAGACATGTGGTAGATGAAGGAGCAGATGAATATAAAGTTATCATGCTCCACAAAAGCTACCTGAGCTTCAAGGTGATCAAGGTATGTATGCCATCTTTCTAATGATGCAGTAATTTAGGGCTGTGGTAACTAATACTATTTCTGAGTAATGTGGCCGAAAGGAGAAGTTAATTGTAGTTTTTAAAGTAGGGACTGGAGGCCAAAAAAGCTCTCTTCAGTTGACTTCCATTTTGCCATCCATGTTTGTGTCTCTGAAATAACATTCCAGGCTTTACCAGGGAGTAGCGGCAAAAGTTCATAAAAAGCTGTTGGTGCAAAGACATCGTGATGTGCTTGCACACTCAGCCACTGCCATCCT
Source organism: Onychostruthus taczanowskii (assembly GCF_017590055.1). Classification (NCBI taxonomy): domain Eukaryota; kingdom Metazoa; phylum Chordata; class Aves; order Passeriformes; family Passeridae; genus Onychostruthus; species Onychostruthus taczanowskii. Next base: position 185,815 of record NW_024498751.1, read on the forward strand.
ACTTAGACCCTGTAGTTCTGCATCTCTAGTAGCAACTGTTTTTTGCATGATCTGCATGTTTTAACTCACCTGTAGGTCAACAAGGAGTGTGTCAGAGGGCTTTGGGCTGGCCAGCAGCAGGAACTGATTTTCTTACGCAATCGTAACCCGGAGAGAGGAAGCATCCAGAACAATAAACAGGTGTTGCGGAACTTAATTAATTCTTCATGTGATCAGCCACTGGGATATCCAATGTATGTTTCCCCATTAACCACCTCGTACCTTGGGACACACAGCCAACTGAGGAACATTTGGGGGGGACCTGTCAGTTTGGACAACATTAAAAAGTGGTTCAAATCCAAGTGGTTAAGGTAGGTGTTAAATTTTGGCTATGCTGATAAGAGACCCTGCAGTCTCAGTTTCACTGTATTTTCTGTAAAAAGAGAGTAATTCTGTATTGTTATCTATGAGTAAAATAATTAATTGCAAGTAACTCAGAATTTAACAAAATAGTGGTGCAAATAGAACAGAAAGAAAATCCATTAACTCATTCATGACAAAGCTTTCTACATGTTCAACAAGAGTCATTCAAGTCATACTGCACTACAGATACTTCCCCATTCCATGGAATTTCACTGTTTATGCCATCTAAATAAGGGTATCTTTTCTGTAACTCTGACCATGAGTAAATGTGCTGGTGCATTTTGGTGAGTTATGCTCCGAAGCTTTGGAAGTTAGATATCCACTCCCAAGTTACTGTTCTTGACCAAAGCACACCTGAAAATGTTCTTGCTATTCACCAAAACTGCCTGACTTCCCGTAGCTGTGCGTGATCAGTACCTGACACTGCATCTCCCATTCCTGCTTGCACTTTTCACACAGCAATTCACACATCCTTGCCTCATTCCCTGCCCGCTTGCCACTCTAGCTGAGGAAAGGCAGGGCACCATGGAGACACAATGGGAGCCAGCTCGCATACCAAGACCAGTGTTAAAATGTCAATATTATATCTAATGGCTTAACATGCTAGATTCCCACCATGCTGCCCATCCCTCTCAGCTCTCCCAGCCCATTCCTCTTTGGTACTTGGTTACCTCATTCAGAAGTTAATCTTGGGAGACAGCTGTAACAGTAGATAAAGAGCCCTAAGGTTATTTCAGGGTTCCAAAGCCAATAAACACAGAGAAGGGTCATACACAGTTGGCTTGTATCCTATACAATTTTGTTCCAAGAAAGCTTATCACACCATCATCTTTGCCATCTCGTAAAATGTCAGAAGACCTGCAGTGGTGTGAGAGAGAACACTCTTTGAGAGAGAGAACACTCTTTGAGGGCACCTAACACTGGTGACACAAATTTTCATGTGCAACAAGTGGTTGACCCTGTGTGTGTTCCTGCAAACAGAATGCGAAAGGACTGCCATGCAGCAGCTCACCATGAGAGAGGCAATGTTGAAGAGGTGGATAGTGCAGGGGGGTCTTCATCTAGCAACAATTCTACAGGGAATTCAAGCCAGAGCAGTAGCTCACAGCCCACCAGGGATGGAACCCCTCAGCCGCAAACTTCATCTCAAGAGGTCCACCAGCGGGCAGGTATTTACACAATTTACTTGCCTTTCTCTGGAGTCTTCTCCTGGGGGGGTCACATGGGAAGATGCCTTTGGGGTGTCCTCAAATCCAGTGGAAAACTAATTTTAGAAAAAGAGTGCAGGTTTGTCTCTCCTAATGACCAAGAACATGTAGGAGATGGCTTCCCGATATTGTTCCAGGTATTTACTGGGAGGGTGTAACATTGTAAAAATGTGATTCACCAAACCTTCCACTGTCAAAGTCCATTATGGGTAATTTTTGGCCTAGTAGGTGCCACTAAGAATGCCAGAATGAGAAATGCAGATGGGAGGCAGTGCACATGCCATGCAGGGAGCCTGTACCATGGTGAACCTCTGCTTATTGTTGGCTGGGAATAGCAGAAAGAAAGCATGCAAAAATCTTAATTATCTTGGAAGGACCATGGCAATTTATTTGAGGAATTGGTTTGGCTGCTCATCAGTGCATGGGGGGAACAAACAAATGGAAAATAGCTTCTTATGTCTATATAGCAGTTACCAAGAGAAAATTAAATGTTGCCAATCATTCTGTCAACTAACAGCTGAGCCCTTCTCAAATTATGGATTCAAAAGTGCTTCGGACATATTTGCAAGGTGGAACTAGCGGCCTTTACACTGGAAATATATGTTAAGTAATAAGGACAAGGATAAGCAATTGTTCGGACAGTCACATTCAGAGGGTACTGGTCAATGGTCCAGAGTCCTGATGGACATCAGTGACAAGTGGTGTCCCTCAGGGGTCCATACTGGGACCACTGTTATTTAATATCATCATTTAATGTCTTCATAGACAAAGGGATTGAGTGCACCCTCAGCAAATTTGCAGATGACACTGAGCTGACTGGTGCGGTTGACACAGCTGAAGGATGGGATGCCATCCAGATGGACCTGCACAAGCTCAAGAAGTGGGCCCATGGGAATGTCATGCAGTTTAACAAGTGCAAGGCACTGCACTAGGGTCAGGGGAATCCCCAGTATCAGCACAGGCTGGGTATGAAAAGATGGAGAACAGCCTGTGAGGAGGGTTGGGGGTGCTGGTGGGTGGGAGGCTGGACATGACCCAGCCATGGGCACTCCCAGCCCAGAAACCAAACGTGCCCTGGGCTGCATCCAGAGCAGTGTGGGCAGCAGGGCCAGGGAGGGGATTCTGCCCCTCTGCACTGCTCTGGTGAGATCCCACCTGCAGTGCTGTGTCCAGCTCTGAGGTCCCAGCACAGGAAGGACATCAACACACTGGAGCAGGTCCAGAGAAGGGATACTAAGATGATTACGTATGAGGAAAGGCAAAGAGAATTGGGTTTGTACAACCTGGAGAAGAGAAGGCTTTGAGGTGACCTAATTGCAACTTTCCAGTACCTGAAGGGAGTTCATAAGATGGAAAGTGACTTTTTACAAAAACATGGAGTGAACAAGGGGAATGGCTTCAAACTGGAAGAGGGTTTAGGGGTTTAATTGGATATTAGGGAAAAAAACTGTACTGTGAGGGCAGTGAGGCACTGGATCACGTTGCCCAGAGAAGCTGTAGATGCCTCATTCCTGCAAGTATTCAAGGCTGGGTTGGATGGGACTTTGAGCAACCTAATCTAGTAATAGGTGTGCCTGTCCACAGCAAGGAGGTTGGCACTAGACAAGCTCTAAGTTCCCTTCCAACCCAAGCCATTCTAGGATTCTAAGTTTGCCAGTGGGTGACTGTGAGATCTGTCACTGTGGGATCAGCACTTGTAATGTAAAGCCAATCAACTCTACATTTCATCAAGCTTGTGACATTATTGTATAAATTAAAGCAGAGAACTTGAGGGGGTTTGACACTTATTTGTTTCCTGTTAGATCATTTTGACCTATCATTAAAGATAATAGGCAGAACTGGAATAAATCTTGCCCTGAATATAAATCACATTGCAAGAATAAAATAACTGCAGCTTTTAATTGTGTCTAGTGTTAGAGGAATCCCCATGTGCATACTCATAACTTGACACAACAGTAATCAGAGTAGCTAACTTAATTGTGATATAATGATCCTGAGCATACCATACAATGAAGTAAGTCAATTGTGAGTTGTTGAAAAGAACATATTGATTGGATGCCCAGAAAAACATAATCAAGAGAGAAAGTCACACTTAGATAAGAAAAGCAGCCTGGCTTCTGTTAATACATGCACAACAAATCCAAGCAAATAGTAGCAAATGGAAATCCATATTCACTCCTAATATACTGTAGAGAATGAAACAAGAAGAATTTTTTAGCTAGGGACGTTAGGGACAAAAAGATGAAAGTGGGCTTGTGCATGTTCATTTTTAAAGAGTATTTAGAAACAACAGAAATCCTAGCAGTGGTCTTGATCTGTCACTGTATAGAAAGGCAGAGTTGCCAATATGCAGTATGTAGAAATGAGAAAATAAATGTCTGGTTTATTTTGGGAAAAAACACAGATAATGTATTTCTATGATCTGATGATGAAACAGTTCCTTCCATCCTAACAGCTACAAAGAACATGAAAGAATGGCTATCAAAGCTATGTGCTTAATTGAGCAAAACCAAATGACTCATTCAGGAAGGGTTTTAAGAGAGCTAGTTAAAAAACAAGCTCTGTTCGATCTTCAATAAGTATCAGGACATCAAGGCAATACCACAGCATTGGAAAAGAACTTATCTATGCCTGTTAAAAATCATAATATTTTTGTCCTGCCATGTACCGTCCTAATGCCCTAATTTAGGGACATTTTTAGTTTGGAAGCACTTCAAAGAAGAGCCAAAAAATTATCAAAATTCTGGGAAATACATCCTCTACTGAAAGACAAAATGCTTTCCAGCAATTGGTATTGTAAGAGATGACTTGATCATAGTCTGTAAGTGTTTACCTGGGTAACAAAAGGTGACCAAAGACCATTGGTGTCAGCAGACTTGGATGTAACAAAACTAAACAAATTCAGATTTGAAATCAAGAACACATTTTTAATATTAAGAGAGTAAATAAATAGTGAAACAAGAGACTAAGGGTTAATGTGGATTCTCTGTGACTGGAGATGTGGGATGCATTTTTGAAAATGACAGTAGTAGTAGCAACTAATAAAACTGTACAGGAATTAATTCTAGGAAATCCTATGGTCCACGCTATACAGGACAGCAGACTAGATAACCATAGCAATGCCTTCTAGATTCATAATCTGTGCATCAAGTGCATTTAACTTCTTTATATTTCATACTGCGTTTTGCAGCCTGGTACCACTGAGTCTGCAAAATTGCAAAATGCAATGAAAGCCCTATATTAAAGTGCGACCAAAATCAGGAGCACTGGAAACATGTGGGGTTCTCCCCCAAAGTTTCCTTATTTCATGATGCAGTTTACAGAACGGCCTTTGTTTTTCTAAGTGTTTTCAGGGACAGAGTTTTTTAGGCATAGATGTGGGTGGTCTCCTGCCCAATGCTCCAACCACTGCCTTTGGGATGAATATAGAATACTTTTGGACAGGGGTCAGCTTCGCGATTTAAATCACAGATGTTTGGCCACGTTAGCCATGGCGCAAAATAACACACCACAGCCCCTCTGTTCTTAATTCCAGTCCTTTCTTTTTATTTAAGAAAGGCAACCTCTTGAAATAACCATCAGATGTAGAAAGCAAAGCACTTAAGCAGAACCCCAGGGTTTGACGAACCCGAATCCCTGCGGAGGCTAAACGTGCACACAGCCACGGACACAGCAGGCATGGCAACCCTCACAGCACATGAAGGACAGAGGACACTGGTAGAGCACTACACAGGGACCATGGAATCACAGAATATCCTGAGCTGGAGGAGACCTACAAGGACCATCAAAGTCTAACTCCTGGCTCTGCAAGGACCACCCCAAGAATCACATCCTGTGTCTGAGAGTGTTGTCCCAGAGCTTCCAAGAGTCACTTGTGTCTGTCCCATCATTCTCCAGCAGAGATCTTGGGGCTCTTATTACTTAGGAAAATTATTTTTTTATTGTTTGGAGTATAAAAGTGGAGCTAAAGATACATTGTAAATGAGGTGTGAAAGTGTCCAACACTTGCCAAACCAACTAGGTTTTAGCTAGCTCCAGTTAGGTTGTAGCCCAGCTCTGCTCATCTGACTTTGTGCCAAGTTACCTAAATTCTCTTTGCTTCAGTATTTGAAAAATGAGGATAATGATACCAGCCTCTGAAAAGCAGGTCTGTGGATGTAAAACATCATGTTTCAGCCATATGATGTAAATGGCTTGGATATGAAATTCTGCATTGCTGGAACCTGCATGAATTCAGCAGTCATGTTTTTAGAAGATAGTGTGAGATTTATATTCCTTTATGCCAGCAAAATTTCAGTATTTGGAGGAGTTCAGGTATTGGGGAAAACCAAAGCAAAAAGAAAAAAAAATACCAACAGCCTGGAAATGCCTGCCAGAAAAACTTGTTTCTGTGTTGATGGCTCTCAACAGATTTCCTGGCATCAACTCCCCACCCTACAGCTACAACTAGGAAACCAAAATGCCAGCTTGTGTTAATGTTTGGAGTTTCCTGGAGAGCAAAAAAACCCAAGCAGGCACATTTGTGACTGGGTATTTGCTGTGTATGCCTGGGTTAGAGCCTGTCTACAGAAACAGTGAACTCTGCTGGGGCCTGTGGCACACACCAACCCATGGCAGAACACCTGAGTACAAGCTGGCCTCTGGTGATTTCACTGGCCAGTATTTTGTGATTGATTTTTCATTCTATGGCTATTCAAATACACAAGCATGAGAAATACAGAAATTGTTTGCTTGAATGACAGAAGATATTGGTATAAATGTTAAATATGGGGATGTATTTGTACAGGAAGGATTTTTCTAGGCATGTCAGAAGAGCTGTCTAATCTACTTCCTGTGTCCAGTGGTGGCTGCATTGAGATGTCCCAGAAAGGGACAAGAGTCTTATGTGGGTCTCATTCAGACCTCTAATAGCGAGTCCTACCTAAAAGCATTCACATCTTTTCAAGACTGTGGTGTACTATAAATGTCTCTCTAGGAATTCAGAGTTTACTGTTAGTCTTAAAAACTGTCTTGTGGCTTGAATGTTGTATTCTTCCACTTGGCTGAATTTTCAAATTCTCTCTCCCCATATGCAGGAATAATTCTTTTAAATGTGCCATTGTTTTAACATAGAGGTTTTTGGTTTTATTGTTGCATTTAATTGTACCAAGCCATTTAAGGTGGATATTCAACATTCCATTAGTGTGGTTGTCAAAGGGGAGCAGAGTTACAGCAACACTATGCTCAGTCATTCACTGGGCTGATTAAACTGTACGTAGCAGAACAGCTGTGAGCCTGTGATTAGAGTGCTTTGCTTGGGGTCTCTTCTCATTTCTCTGTCTTTTGACTCAGTGCACAACCTCTAGAGCTATTCTGACCAAAACTCAGAACAACTGTAGTGGAAAACACAGAAAGATTCATAGGTTTAGGAGTTTGTTACTTGTGCTTTTCTTGGAGTTCTTATGCTAATAAAACCAGTGGTACTATGTCAACAGTAATATGTACACATGGGACACTGTCAATAGCATGGAGTTCATCAGAATGCCACCTACTTTAATATATTAATCTTTCTTTTGAAGGCAGGAGAAAACCCAGGAGTCAGTCTGTCCAGGCACACACTGTTTTAAACCAAAGGCCCCCTGCTTCAAGTCACTCTGGACCAATTGCAGAAAGCCGGCAGCCTTTCATCCAAACGTCTACATCTGCCCACGAAATTGCCCAAAGGCTTTCTAGTAGTCAGCTATCATTCCACAACTCTGCAACATCTGTGTTTTCTCAGTCCCCTGCTGTTCCTGTTGCTGGCCAGCTGACTGTGCAGGACCAAGCTGCAGCAATGCTCAGGTCCAGCCTGGCCTCCTCCACCAGCTCAACTCTCAGCCTGCTGTTCGGCAAGAGAAGTTTTTCAAGTGCTTTGGTGATTTCTGGGCTCTCGGCTGCAGATGGAGGCAACACGAGTGACACACAGTCATCCAGCAGTATGAACATCGCCATGGGGCCGTCTGCCAGAGCAGCAAGCCAGGCAGCTCGGGTAAGGCTGAAGCTAAAACAGCAGTACAGAGTGTGAGTCCCACTCTGCTTGCCTGTCTGGTTCTTAGCTATCCTCACCACCACTGGCTTTCTTCTTTCTCAGTGGTCAGAGAACAGTTTTTTCCAAAACAGTGTTGGGATTTTGGTATTTTTTGGGGATTTTGGTACATCACAATCAGACTGTTTAGTATTAGGGCATCTGTGAGATAGTTTGTGAGTAACTGATGGGGGGGACTGTTATGCACATGCCTGAAATTGCAAACTGGGGCAAAGTTGCTTTTCCTTTCACTCAAACCAGGGACTTATGTCTCCAGTTTCTGCAGCCCAGGTGATGAGTACCATCACTGCAGACTAAATAGCTCCTTCCTTGCCTGCTTTAAGTCCTATGCAGTGATGCCTTGAGAGGCTGACCTAAAACAGACACTAGACAGAGTTAAAAGAATAAAGTAGGTATTTATTAAAAGGCCTTAAAGGATACACCTTGGCTAGTAGAAGACCCTGGCCAGGGCTACATCCAAGATGAACCCAAAATGGATGACCAGTCACAAGGTTTCACACTTTTATAAGTTTTTGGTCCATTTGCATATTGGGGTTAATTGTCCAATTACAGCTTCAGGTTATGAAGTCCCAAGCACTTTTCTGCTACTGTGCTCCTGAACTGTGTATAACTTCCCTAGTTTCCAAAGAGTTCTCCAAACCTCAAGTGTGAAAAGCTCCTTGGCCTGTGTGTATTTTGCTTTCAACCCAAAAATACCATGTGTGGTACAGTTCCCTAGAGTTTCACCATGAACTTCAACAAGAATCAGCTAAATGTTACTCATCTTGGTCCAACCCTGCTTTGATACAGTAACAAGTATTAATATTTCTACACATACAGCTGAATATATCCAATGAGAAGGCACAATTCCAACTCTCAAGAGTTTATGGCGTAATTTGCAAGAACTCAGCCAGTCTGTGATACTGAGTACTAATGGTAGAATTCACCTGGTCAAACTTTAAGCTATCTAAAATTTGGGCGTAATGTCTCAGTAGGTTGTTGTTGAGGCTTCTGTTTTCAGTGAAGAGGCCTGCATCCACTTCATCCTTGGAGCTATTACGAGGAAATTCTTCCCTGGGAGACTTGTATCTCTGCCAACCATTGGTAGCCTAAATGACAGAGCAAGACCACATGGTGAAATTTAGATGAGGTGAATCCTGGCCAAAGTGACTGCTCGGAGTCCAGGTGCCTGTTTCATTGAAAGTGGTAAAGAGGAGGCATTTCATTTCAATGTTCACACAGCAAAGTTCTGGAATGCTTTTATCCTAATGGACTCCTTACAGTGGGGTGGCACTGTGCTTAACATTTTCAGACTGATAATTGCATTCCAGTTTTGATGAAAAGGTTTCTTTGTAAGTTGGATTTAAAATCTGGTGTATAAAGCAAGCTCCAGAGCAACCCAATTTAACAACTTAGAAGTCAGCCCTGCTTGAAGCAGCAGTTTGGACTGGATGACCTCCAGAAGTCCTTTTCAATCCAAATTCTTTTACAGTTCTCTATACATGTACATCTGTGGTACTAAACCTCCAGCTCCTGGTTCAGCTTTTCCTTCCAAATTTATACATTACACAAAGTGTGACAAGTACCTCTTCAGAACTCCGTTGTGAATAATGCATGTTAAGAATCCCATAGAGTTTCACAGAATGACATCCCTATGTCAATTTTTAAACTTTTTTCACCCATCACTTCAAAAAATAGCTGAAGTGTTACTTAGAAATTTCCTAAACTAGTTGACTTTTTTCTTTCTTACTTTCCAGCAAGTCACTGAGACCTGTGAGACAACAGATACTACAGAAACAAGACCCCAGCGGGAGGCGGGTCTGGCCCATGCACTATTCATGAGTCAGAACCTGGAGTGCAGGAGGGCCAGCCAAGAAGATATGGCCCTGGAAGACACCGCTTCTCAGCAGAGCCTGTCTGAGGAGCAGTAAGGAGCATTCCTCGCACAAGGGCCACGCGCTTCTTAGCATTAAATACAGACAGAGTTAGGTCAGGAAGATACACATGGGTTTAGGTTCTTTCCAATGTAATAAGCAACCTTCAAATGTTTATTTTTCTAACTTCCACACAAGAATATTACAGGGCAGATGTTCTTCAGCTAATGGCCTTGGAATGGGTAGGGTTGGAAAATATCCTAAAAAACACACAGTGCCACTTCATCTCAGGTTCTTGTAAATCCTAGAACAATGAATACAACCTGTTTAACGTTCCTTCCCCTGGAATGGTTAGAATCACAAACAAATACAGTAGGAAATATTAATACAACTCAGTGAAAAGCACACAAAAAACATCTCTTTCCTGCCATAACTAAACAGCTGCTTGCATGCAAACTAATTGAAATTTGGTATACAACACATAGCAAGAGGCAACTAAGAGCAGAAGCAATGACTACATAAAAGGACAGTACAGTGTCCTGTAACATTAGAGCTAAATCTGATTTTTTTTTTTTCCAACAGCAAATCTCATTTTTCTTTGATGTATTATGTGGGTGCTAATGCTGAATAGCAACACAGCATCTCAGACTGATATACTGCATGCAGCCATACTGAAATATTGTGTGAACGAGTCACACTACACCAATTAACAAAACTGTAAGAAGAGAAAGTATCCAGTGCATGGAAAGTCTTCAGAGCATATGGTACACCTTATCTGCAAAGCAGCTTTGCATAAATTAGGTATTATCTCGTGCTCCTGTTTGGTTTACAGCAGTGTTTCTCAAATTCTAAGCAACAGTACCCTTAGGAGTCGCAAAAGGGCCATGGGGAATCCTCCTCAAGGACAAAGCAGGCTGTAATTACTGTCTGGAAGTGTTTATGTTAGGAAGGGAACAGCTAAATACCTTTAATTGCTGGACACAGCTCACTGTCCATAAACACTTGTAGCCAGCCTTCTGACTTCCCTCCCCCAGAGAAAACTGAGCTGCTGCCAATAAAGACAGATGATACAAAAAGGGAGGCTATGCCTTCACAAGGTTTGAGAAACACCAATTTACAGGAACTGGCATGACTACTTTGAAACCCAAAAGGCTACAACAAATCCTTCCTCTACTACAGAGTCTAAACAAACACACGTGTGGTTTTTTCAATTTAAAAAAAAATTGTAGCTATCAGTGTCTTGCTGTTCCTCTTTACTGTAACTACCATAGATTGTTTCTAAATCTCAACACAATGATGTGCAGCCAGGCTGTCTTGTCCCAATTAACAAGATTTAACAAGAGATGCTGTAGCTAAGTCTCATTACTGTTAGGCAATACTCAGTTGCATTCTGAGCTTCCTACTGTGCCACACTAATGATCTGAGTAGTAGAACTGAGTGAAAATAAAATTATCCAAGTATGTTTTGTGTGGCATCTGTTTCTGGGTCTTCTGTTTGCAATTGTTTTCACTTGCTTTCTGCCTTACAAAATTAAGAAACCCATTATTTTTTACTTCACTTCAGATCTTGATGAGTTGATTATCAATAAAGCTTAGCACAATCTAGGGAAAATTCTGCTCATGTTCACAAAGACAAAAGCAGAGTATGCATATCCAGCCCTCTAGACACAAGGTCATCAGTGCACTTCAGGCCCTACTAATGTCTCCTCTGGCATCCAGGTGATATGTGGAAGAGGAAATTGAATTGAGCTGAGCTGCTCCCTTCTGACTGGCTGATGATAACTCTTGTCCCACCACACTGTTCATGAAGTGCTTCATTACAAGTGAAGGATGGAGGTTGTTGAGGTAGGCTCCTACTAACAGCCACCAGCCCCGTTTCTGCTTTGCGGGCTTTTGCATGGCAGTCCACAGGATAAACCATCACTGCTTTGTCTTCCTGCATGGAGGCAGGGCAAACAGGTGTCTCGAAAGCACCGAAAACTTTCCCATATTCACCCAGCATCACTGCAATTTTCACATCTTTGAGTTTGAATCAATTTCCATCAAAAATAAGTAATTCTAGTAGTCCCAATCAACCTAAATTATTCTGTGTATCCAACTCAAGCATACTAAACCAGACTGGGGAATGACCGCACAAATTCTTTCAGCAGCAACCACTGCTGAAAGTACTATTTACTTAGCATGGATGGAGGCCCAGTGACAGCACCTTCCTCCAGCACCACATCTTCTGCAAGACTCCACCATCTCCACAGCCTCTCGTACTGCATCCTAAAAAAACGCAGCTGCCTCACAGTTCCTGACTTCCCACTGTCCCCTGGAGCATAAGTTCTTGGGGACAGCAGTTATGCCATAACTTTGGCAGACTCTTGCTGCGCAAGGTGGCTGCCAAAAAGGGCAGGTTCTAACGCCTCCGTGGAGTCACAGTGAGCAAGCATGGCAAAACAGGAGTCAAGGTAAGAGTCAAAAATCAGTTCCTTTTTTGTAGCCATGTCTTACATAGTTTTTATTTTGCCTTAAAGCTGCTATTGTAGCATAGTGGGTTGAAAAAACCCAAGAGCGACGACTAACAAACAAGCGTAACATAGGAAAAAAGAATCAAATTGAGTACAAACTCCCATGTTATGTTTTCTGTATTTTTGGATATAGTCTGCTGTTATAGTAGTAAGACTACTGCTATAAGCATCAGTTTTAAATATGATACAAACCTACAGAATAATCTGACATAACGGTTAGAAACAACACCTGCAACTAGGGATGAGGTTGTATTGTATCTTAGACTCCTCTATTTTTGCATGAGGTAGAGATATACCCAGTGAACTCTGCTTGGGACAGAAGGTGCATTTAAGGGCTCTGATGCACACCAAGCTAATAAATAGGAACCTAACCTTTACACAAAGCCTAATTTGAACAATAAGCTACTCCAAACAGCTCTGCATAATACCAAAAGGCACCTGAGTCCTCAACACCAGTGCCTACATACACATGAAGGCTTTGAGTGACACCTTTACTCCTGAAAAACAGCTCGATACTTAACCTTACACACAATGTGCCTCAGAGTTGCAAGATGGAAATACACCATTTTTGGAGCAGGTTTCAGCCTTTAAATGAAAAGCAAATGTGATTTTCACTGCTTATATGTCATGTGTGACCCTGCTGATGGGTTTCACAATGCTGAACACTGTTAAAACTTGGCCCTAAAGTTGCTCAGGCTTAACAGCTTGCCTACATGTCTGATCTCTTGCTACAGCTGTGACGCAGGAAAGATGCTGCCACCACCATGTAAGTGTAGCCATGATATTTTATTAAAAATCCTTTCCTACGATTTTTCCCCTCCTGAGAGCTGAGGGCCTCAGGAAAGAAATGTAAACAATAACTATCTGCTGCTGTGGAATGCAACAAGTGCATCTTCAGTTGGTCCATGTGGATTGTTTTCAACTGATGACCAATCACAGCCACCTGTGCCAAGGCTGTGAGCAGTCACAGGATTTTGTTATGCATTCTATTCTATTCCTGTTCTTTGTAGCCTTCTGATCTTTCTTTTCTCTCTGTTCTTTTAGTATAATGTAGTGTTTTAGTATAAGATATATTGGAATAAATCAACCTTCTGAAATGGAGTCAAGCCTTTTGTCTCCACACACGGGCTGTTCACCTCAACAATGCAAGGACCTTTTACCAAGAGTTCCATCAGGGTTTTTTTGCGTCAGGTGCTATGCTTGATTCTTCCAGAGCTGCGGAGGCCACTTACCTCACTCAGTCCAGAATGTTACTGTTTCTACAACATGAAAATAGTGACATTCCCATCTTATTAGCAAGCTGAATGCATCCTTTGAGGAAATCTAGTGCTCAATCCACAAGACCATTTGTACATGCAGTTCTTTCATAGAAGTCAGAAGGGATGAAGAGATGGAGGCCTTTTCTGCCTCCCACCAGCTTAACCTCAGATAACATCATTGCTGAAAAGAAACACTAAGAGTGATTTTATTCACACTGCCTCAGCAACCAGAGAGGGACACAAACAATACAACAGGTTACAGGAGGGATAATGAGTATATGGTAAAACAAACATAAACACAGTACTTCAGCCTTTGCACTGAGCACGGGATACTTACCTTCTTCACATTTTATTTTCCTAGAATTTCCTTTCCCAAATAGACTCTTGTTTACATCATAGAGTAAAAGCCAGTTGCTACACTCATAATGGTGAAAGATGGCCTGAAGATCTGGCAAAAAGACTTTCAGTAACTTTTTACTAAAGCCAAGCACAGGGTGCTGAACTGCTCACATCCACCAGGAACACTGGCAAGCCCCAGCCTGACCTTCAGCCCAGGTGCTTCCCACCACAGCCAGCAAGTAGGAACCTGTAATGGATGTAGTCTGCAAAGCACATTTCAGTTCATCAAAAAATAAAAAACAGAGGTGCTGGCTGTTCCCTCCATTTTGTAGTGTCATGCAACTTCTCTGCGAGGAACTGAAGTTTCTTGTTGAAAAGTCTCACCTCATTCCCAAATCTTAGTACTCACTTCACTGAAAACAAATCTCAATGAAAAGGACTTACCAATGTGAATCTTTTTCTCTTGACATGATGACTAGATAATATCTATGAATGACATTCTGACACTATTAAGTTCTTAGGACACTCTGTGATGTCATTCACAGCTTTTTATAAAAACTGCTTATTAGAATAAGGCAAGAAATGTCACCTGCATTTGCCTCCAGCCCACCAACTGGAAAATTTAAGTTAAAGATTTGCTGAATTTTGCACAGCTCATTACAGAAGATTAGAATTACCAGTGAGATTCTCCAGCATGTGATAATCATCTCTTCAATGCATTTTTTTAAAATACCCAGTTATTGCCATATTTAGATTACTCTCTGGATTAGGAGCTGGTACTTAATTACCATGTTTCACTAGTGCTTATACATCATTAAATCTGCAACAAAGACATATTACTTATAATTAACTTTGCAGTAGGTCCAGTATCAAAGATTCACCTCTCTAATTCAGTTTTACACGTCAAAATTTGCCTAATGCATGATAAATAATGCAGGCCCTGTTTATTTCATGCTGTGTGCAATTTTATGCTGGAATTACAAGACTTGTGCCAAAAACATCCTTGATTCTCAGGCTTCAAGACAGTAATTGGTACCTCACATTCACCCCTTTTTTGCACCAATTAAAAACTGCAGGTGCACTAATGCTGTCATCTGGAATCTAGCTGGTACATCAGAGGTGCTTTTCACCAAATGTGTGCTATTAATAAAATCAGCCCAACAGGGGAATTGTGAATGCTTCGTTTGCTGTTACAGTGCTCTCAAGGTCTTCGAAGTATTTTACTAGTGCCAAGACCAGACAATAAAATTTTACCTTTAAAGTAAACACAGGCTGTCATGAAAACTTACATGCAGTTGGAAATACAACTTTATCACTCACTCTATGTATATTTGAAACAGGCAAATTCTATCTTCAGGATCACCTGAGATTTAAAGGCCAGACGTGACTGTTAAGGTCATCTACATTCTCCTGCTGAACACAGATCACAGAAACTCTTTATTTCTCTTGAAAAGCACTCTAGCTCAGAGAGAAAACTGGCTTAAAGAAATGACAACAAATTAATGACACTCACCAATCTTGATATAGGTAGCAGAAAACAAGATACACTGATGTCAGTACCAAAAATATGCATTAGTTTAAAAGGGCTGCTATTTCACTCGGAGTTCCACAGAAGGAAAAATCCATGTGTATGTTGTCTAGTGACAATCTAGCCTCAGTACAAAACCATGAGACAATGGATTAAAAGTACCATAGGCACTGATCAAGTGTTCCCCAAACTTCTTGTTGTAATTGCTTGGGTCTTTTTTCCTTCCCACTGTACTAAATGATGGGACTACAGCAGGCATCATGGCGCTACATGCAGGGCAATATATCTACTTTTATGAGGAATAAACACCACTTAAAGTGATCTCTCAGCAATACTGACTGAACCAGAACTCAGAAGACTGACTCTCAACAGAACTCCCCTCTTCGGCCTCTACCAGAGAAATGTCAAATCTCTCGATATTTTATTTAGCTTTAAAGGTCACTCCTCATTTAAGACTCAACAGTAGTCCCACTAAAAATGTGCTAGATTTTGGGTAACTCTTTAATCATTGAAAGAACTATTCTTTTGCAGCATACTTTACAGCTTAAGAGACTTAACACTGAAGCAGGAGGTCATCCAACACTTAGGTGAAGACAGGTTTCTGTTCAAAAACCTATGGCACACAGCCCTGACAAAGTTTACTTCGGTACCAAGTCCTCCACACCTGAAAAGGTATTTTGTCTGAGTACAATGCCTGAAGAAATTAAGGGATTAGTGTGTCTTTACAGCACAATCTGATTTTGCAAATAGCAGCCACAAACTGTACATTGCCAAGTGGACGCCCTAAGAGGAGTTTTATTTTTCCCCAAATATGATGAAGACAGTACTACTTCTAAATGGAGTTGGGCAGACAGGTAGTCCTCACAAGGCAGTGAGGGAGTGAGCCCATGGCATCATTTATGCACTTCCTACCACCTGTGGAGGTGCAATGCTTGTACCAGACCCTTGTTCTGCATACAGAAAAGAAAAAGGACATTCCCTCTATGCTCCTAGGAGGTGTTCGCAGGGCATGTGTAAAAATACCTGTCCCCACCCAGCCCCATACAACTCTGGGTGTCAGTTTTACAGAAATAAATCAATAAAATGATACTTGAAGATGCCTTTAAATAGTTTGCTCAAATTAACAGTTATTGAACTGAACAGAAAAAGTTAAGAAACAACTGAATTTTTAACAACTTTCTCAGCTAGAGATGACCATAAATTTTACAACGAACAGTGTGCACCTGGGAGGGAATTCTGTTTTCAAACATGCAAAACTGATTAACTGGCAGCACTTTGGCTGAATACATTTGAACTCCTCACATGGGAACACATTGTCTAACATTCTCAAACACTTATTATTTCACCATTAAGCATGTACAGAATTGAATAAGGCAGAAAAACCCAAACAAACATAAGTATCAATAAACATAACAGATTGTAAAATTAACAGACAAATGCGTATTAAGTCAATCATGACTTAAACTCAGCATGAAAAACACAAGATTTGATTAAACTCATGGACTTGAAGATTTTTATATATATTGTTTGTAAAGGGGTGTGGGACAAGATGGCCACCAGAAAATTGAAAATTAATTCAAAATGCAGTCCTCTTATCAATTAGTAAGAGAGGGTAGATTTGGCTATTTTTCTTCACAAAATAGAATTTGTAAATGTCATTTGTGACTACAGGAAGTTTCCTTGAAACTCTGGATAACCCTGCTGATACTGCAACTGCAGACAGGGCTGCCTGGGGGTAGGAGGAGAGAGCACATCTGCTTATTCCCTCTACCTGCTGATTTGTCAGCACCCGTGCTAAAACACACCTGAATACACCTAAGCTGGGTCACCAACAGCTACACTCCTGCATAAACCAGGCAGGACTCATCTACATTTTGGACAGGGTTCTGTTCTGTTGCACCAGGGCTATGTTGCAGATATTGAATTGATTTGTAGGCAGATATTGAATTGATCTGAACATGCTCAGAAAGACTAAGATCTGAGCAGATTTTACAGTTAGCTGTTTTCACATGAGGTAACTTGGATCAGAGTTGACCACCTAACTTCCAAACACCCAGATTAAAACTGGATGTTAGCTACACATCTGTTCAATTTTTTTCCAATTCAGTGAACTGAATAAATTACAATCCTACCATCCCATTTTAGAGTATTACCAGTTTTACCCTGCTTACCCTGAAGGCCCCAGTAAAGCCTTGAGGGGGCAAAGGTAGGAAGGACAGACTCTAAAACATCCATGAAATGTTGTAATGTTTTGTTGAAATGAAAGCTTTAGTGTTTTCAGGACAGAAGAGGTCTTCATTTTCTGCAGGATTCCACAGCTGCCAAGATGTCTTGCAAAATGCTGTTTCTGTTTTCCTTACTAACCTAGAGAAAGAGAAATTAAAACTGATGTAATTTCATGAATAGCTTCTATACAAATGTTTACTTCAAAAACAAATCAAAGCAGAAATTCCAATGCATTTCTTTTTCAGGGCAGGAATGTTGAGTGTCAAACACCTGCCTTCTTCTGCTACTGAGAACACAGTATGCTAAACCCACAAAAGCCGCAATTGAATTTTTAGTGATCTTTTGATTTAATTGCCCGTGGTATTTTGCAGTATTATTCAGGACTTGAGTAACTAACAAGAATCACTCCTCAAAGAACCAGCATGTACTTTTGTCATTACTAGAAATCCTTTTCAACTACCAATTTTACTTTCCTAATATAAAGTCAAGTTCTTATGCCTTCATTACTTGAAAGGGATGTATTTATTAAGATGACAGACCTAGTCAAAAATACCTGCAAAGAAAAAAAATTAAAACAGTCTTAGCAGCATAACTCTGTACTCTGAGAAACCTTATTGCTACAGGAAAGAAACACCTTGGAAAAGAAATAAAACTATTTGAGAAAGCTGGGTTGTTCTGTAGCACACTGAGATATGCCTTTGGCTGACCAGTCCATGGGAATGCTGGGCTTTAAGTCCAGCATATGTGAATACAGATGACTGTAAACTGCCAAGCAAGTGCTGGTGCTTGCTAGTCAGCTCAGCTGCTAGGGACACAGAGCTGGGGGCTGTGTGTGTGTAAATTATCCCTTCCTGACAGACTGGGTCCTGATCCAGAGCCCTGTGACCCACAGTGCCATGCATTACTCACTCAAACAAAACCTGGGCAGGTGACTGGGGTTGTAAAGGGATAACAAGCAACTCTGAAGCATCAGCAAAAGCTTCTTTTTAAAAAGTCTATGAAATTTTCCCCATTGTTCAGATCCCCACAGAGAAGACAGGAAGAAATCAGACAAAGACACATGAGCAGAAAAAATAAGTAAAGGCACTCATACAAAGTTGTGCAAAAGCTGTTCCGTGAGGAGACATAACACCATGCACAGCACAAAACTCTCTACCAGCAAGGTTCCACTGTTGTGTTGCAGGATTCATTTGGTGTGTTCTGTTACCCCCTAAAGCTATAATGGTTCGGTCCTGGGATCCCCCTTCCCCCTCCCCTGGAACCTCTCTCTCTGAGAGTGTCAATTCGTTCTCTCCTCCCCTGTTTCCCTGGTTACCTTCTGTCAATCCCTCCCCAAGTTCCTGTCCATCACCCACTGTCTCCTTCCCATATTCTAGAAAGTTCTCCTTTCTTCGGTGGGTGATTGGATCGGGACCAAGGGTCCCTCCCTGTCACATTCCCTACTGGCTAGCCGGCATGTTTCTCACGAGTTTGTTCACTCCCCAGTTCGCCCTCATTGGTCAATGTGTCGTGTTCCCACCCCCTTTATAAGCTGCTGTTTTCCCTGACTCGTGGTCCCTGCCGGCTGGTGCACTGGAGTAATAAAAGGCTCTGGATTTTACCCCCGGGAAGGGTCCCTCTCTTCATTCTTCTACTTCGCCTGCCTGCTGCTCCCTGCTGCCCCTTGCTGAGGCGCTCCCGGGACGCCCCGGCGCATCTAGGGAGTGCCTCCCCCCGGCTGTCGGCTGCCGTGCCTTCAGCTCAGCCGGTGCGACCTCCTCCCCTCCCCGGGGGAGTAGAGAAACTCGGACAGCAGCACAGCATTCCACTGCACTCCCTGTATCTGCATTTGTGATGTGACCACAAGAGTCTGTATCCCTTCCAGTATTACAGTCAATAATGAACAGGAGAAAGTATTACTATTATTATTATTGTTGTTGTTAAATAGGTGACAGTTCTACCTGAGGAATTTGCCCCAAGGAGCTACCACTATTTCCAGTCACCCACATCCTATCCAAGTGCTGTAAACCAACACTATAAAACCTACAGACAGTGGTCTCACCTACCAATAAATTCAAGACAGCAGATCAACATGGGACTAATGAAAAAGTGACACTGGAAAAAAAAAGGGCAGGGGGAAAGAGTGAAAAAGGAAGATCTGTCTGAAAATGTCACTGTTTTTACTGAGAATCAGTCCAAGTTTTATAAGATAAACAGAAAACCCCACAAAAACAAAGAGAGCAAGACAACAAAGAATGCTCTTCAGTAAGGCTATTGGGACTCCGAGGTAAACAATACACAGTATTGATGAGCCACACTAAATCTCACACCAAGTGTACTGATATTCTGACTTTCAGAGGACCTTCTGCACATTTAATAGCTCTTCCCACTCCCTCACAGCCAACAAAAACAATTCTACATTTTATCTATCCTTTTTCCATACCTATATGCCAGAAGTCCAGTGAGAGCAGCAGAGAGAAAGCTCCAAGTGCTAGGAAATTTTCACAACTGTTTTACAAAGGCTGTTTGATAGATATAAGTCTCCTCTTAAGATCTGGAGACATTCTGTGCAGGCAGCTTTCCCAGAGAAAACAAATCTCCCAGTATCTGTACTGAATGTACAAACAGATGGGTATGTTTTTAGAAAGGAGTTGAAGATAACTGTAGATGCTGCTTATATTAAGCATTTATGTAATTTGGAGGAAATTGCAACCTAGACTCCAAGCAGGCAACTACAGAGGACAAAAGCTTTCTTCCTCTAACTGTTAAAAATACCATCAAGGAAACCACTCATGTACAATCTGTTCAAATGGAACCTTTTCTTCTCCCTATCCATTTAACTATTTTCTTTCTTAATAGGCATATGCAACCACACTTCACTAATGGGTTTCATGCAAGCAAAATTAATAGATGGGAAAATGGGAGAAAATTAGTATCTGCCAGCTGCTAAGGATAACCTGATCCTATTCATGCCACTATGTCTGCAAAACTACACAGACGCCGGCAGTGCAAAAAGAACCTCTGCAGTTTCACTGGAAAGTTTAGTTCTCAGCAAAATGGAACTGGGTAACAATACAAACAAATGTGTTAAACATCAGAGCTCCTATCATTAAGTGCCCTAAACATAATAAATTAAACATTTGGGACCAAATGCTGAATTGCTTTTAGGGCATCTGGGCCCACTTACACCAACAAAATATGCTTTCAAGACAGAAGGGACTGTAAAACACCAAACAGCTGTTCTCTCCACAGAACTGTCCTTGTGACATTAGGAGCAGGATGAAAAAACCTGAGATGAGCTATTTGAATGCAGCCTAACTCCATATTAAGTGACAAAGCAGGCAGAATGTTTTTGGAAGTTAGCCACCTACTTCTGTACACTTGCAGGCACCATACAAGTTAGTAAGAAATTACTGACTGTGCGCTATTTGGGCACTCCAGGTTTCCCCATGCCACAGCCCTTGAAGCAAACAGCTGGTGACTCAGTATCCACTTCAGCTACTAACACCTCTGACTCCCCACGGGCAGGTTCTGGTCCTGCTCATGCACACATCTGAACCAGCTGGGAAAGAGCATGTAGTGTGTCACAGGAGCACAGATGCCCTCCTGTATAAGACTTCAGCTCAGCAGGTCTCTGACACCTGGGAATGACTGCAGTCTGTCACACGTTTCACATCTATGCTTTTGGTTAATGGATTCACCAGAGATATCTATTTAATTCAAGAAACCTGCATGACCTAATCTCAGCAGCGTGAACAGGATGGGTCATTGTTTCAGTAAAGATCCTTTAGCTAGAGAAAACACTGCTCCATTGACATTTACAGAAAGACTTTTGCTGGCTGGAGTCAGTACTTGAGAGAAAGATCTATCAGCAGACTGATACAGCTGAAAACCCAGGGCTGAGTAGCCCATGTCCTCCAAATAGCACCTGATAAAAAGAGACAGTAAAAGCCTCAAAAGCTTCCTTGAAAAGCCAAATGCTGTCTTCTAGCCCTATTTCCTCTCATGAGAGGACCAAATGTGTGCACTGTGTCCTGCCATGACTGCAGCCCAAGCACTGAATGATGACTGGTACTTTCAGCAAGGCTTCTCCATCCCGTCTTCCCCAACCCTAGCCCCGTAAAGCTACTCATACAAAATTCACATTTATGTGCATTTCTGTTCAACAGCCTGACTACAAACACACATCAGTTCAGTAGTGGAAAAACCTGGGGGTTTATCTCTGAAAGAAGTGAAGAGAGTTGAATGCTTACACAAAGAAAGGAATAATCTCTCATCTTTGCTCCTACAGTTGCTTTAGCATTTAATTAAATCAGCATTTAAGGTAAAAACAGAAACTGAAGATGATGATGGGACCCTCAATTAAAGTAAAGCTGAGGAACTTTGAACACTGCAAGTTTTTAAGCCAGCTTTGAATAGAAAACAACACAAATCAAAGGAGTGGGAGGTGCCTTTGTTTTTTGTGAAGCATTGAGGACACTTACTGATGTTAAGGAAACCTCACACATGCACTCCTAGGAACAGGCTGTTTTGCTGTGGTAAGTTTTTGAGAACTGCCCTGTAACTGATCAGAAATCTACTCTGAGACCCTAATATTCTGAAAATTATGCCTGTAAAAGTAACATAATGAATTCCAAAATTGATTCACTGACTCCAGGGAAAGTACACTCCATTTACAACTGTCTTTCTTTTATAAATCACTCTGCAAACTCCACTGCTGCTTTTTTCCTTTTATTTTTTCCTTGTATATGACTACTGGTAATATTTTTGCAAGCCAGTTTGGAAAAAAACCAAAAAAAGCTTAAAAATCTGACTGTACTTTAGAAGATTTAACTCTTAGGAATAATGAATACCTATGCAGTAATAATACTACAGCAAGGAAACCTTTTAAAATAACTATAGTATTACTTCTGCAGCCCTGCACAGGCAAAGCCAGCTGTGTGAGATGGCTACAGTTAGTGCCAAATGGAATTTTTTTTTAATAAGGTGAACACCTGCCCATTAAGAATAAAATGGAAACTAAAAAACTTATTTCATGCAAGCTACCCACAGCTATCAATTGGCAGTAACAATTTTTAAACAGAGACAAATAAACCAGTAACCTAGAACAGAAGGCTCTTTAAGGATATTAAATATTACTCACATTGAACACTTTAACATCTTTCCTACTTCTTATTTCTTCAACAAGATCCAGTGGCTTTCCCTTAGGTATTGGAATAGTTCCAAGCACCACGGTTCCTGAGCCAGCCAGCGTTTGACGAACAGCTTGAATAAAAGCCTGGCTGAAGAGCTCCATTTTACCAATCTCATCTATGACACAAATTCTTTTCTCTGCGTCACCACCATGGTTTACCTGTGGAAAAGTGCACCAAGAGACTGTAAAAAGCAAAACTTAGAACAAGCAGCATACGTAATCTCTATGCTGACAAAAGAAATACCTCCAAAAGAAACAAATTCAACTGTAATCGTGGGGAGAGCGGGAAGTCAAAGCTACTGCTTGTAAATGACAGACTATAAATCTGTAATTTCTTTTTTAGGACAGATTTTTGGAAGGATGGAAACAACCATACAGTATAAATACAAACTACAACAGGAAATATCCTTAACATGAGATTTCCTTTAAAGCAGAATTCTCACAATGGTCCCATATGAGCTACTTGACAGTTAAGAATTGCACTTTGCTTGCAAGCAGCTCTCAATCATTCTGAGGGTCTGCAATGTTTAAAACTTTACTCTTCACACTAAATTATGCATGTAGTGATTACACTTAATTATGTGATCAGTCGTCACACAAAACAGGTATCTAAAAAGGAAGACTTCCATTAAATCTAGATTTTGAAGTTTCTCCTCTTGTAGTTGGTATGATGGAGCATTTCACTCAGAGGTACTGGCTGTCTTAAAAGCTGTCTGGATTATAACCTAGCCATTTGCAAACCTCTCTGTAGCCATGATATTATGAAAAATCCTGTGCTGGGATTTTTCCTCTCCTGAGAAGCTGAGGAGCCTCAGGAGAGAAATGTAAACAATTACTATCTGCTGCTGTGGAATGCAACAGGTGCATCCATGATTGGTCCATGTGGATTGTTTTCCATTGATGACCAATCACAGCCACCTGTGCCAAGGCTGTGAGCAGTCACAGGTTTTTGTTGTTCTGTTCTGTTCTTGTTGTAGCCTTCTGATCTCTCTGTTCTTTAGTATATTCTTAATGTAGTATTTCAATATAACATTTAACATAATAAATCAGCCTTCTGAAATGGAGTCAAGCCTCGTGTCTCCACACACGGAGAGTTCACCACAACACCTCTCTCACATTACAGCAGATACATATTGAGATATACCTTATTCTGTAGTCCTAGCCACTGGATAGTAGGAGAGACACAGTTAACCACATTTGAGGATTCTGGTTTTCCCACTAAATGAATGCTGTGCCAAGCAGTGCCATGCTGCAGGCGGTTGGAGCAGCAGGGAAGTCCAGGAGAAAACAAGGGTGATTGCTATTGAGGAAAAGGCAGCTCACAAAGCAGAGGAACTCCTCAGCTGCACTGCCTACCCTATTTTGGTAAAAGCGACTCAGAACCATACTCCATTATTTGTGGAAGTGAGGAGAAAATCAACTCAATTCAAAACCATTACTGATCTATCAATATGTACCAATACAAGCCATATAATACAAAAAAAAACCCAAAAAACACCCAAAACAAAACAAAAATTTTAAAAAAAATGAAAAAAAAAAAAAAGATCGAAACATATCCCCTTGTGAAGGCAAAGTATTTGCTTCTGGGAAAGTGAAAGAACTGTATAACATGCATCTTAAAATCCTTTCAAGCTAAGTCCCTACTGAGCAGCTGTTTTATCTAAAAACCCTTTCATAGATCAGTGAGCCAAAAAGCCAATACTACTCATAGGTCACATAGTGAGGAAGAGAGTATTTTGCTTTGAAAAAAAAAAACCTGAAAAAACTATCTGTCCTGCCTGACAAAAGTTTGCAGAACCAGAGAGATCTTCCACTGCAGGATCTAGCCCATTCTCACTGGAGTGAAAAAAGCCTTAAAGAGTTGAATCTGTCTTCAAGCCTAAATGGGCATGTGTCCATTCTGTGCTGCTCTCTCATCAAACCAGGACATATCTATGACACTGTCCTTCATTTGTCTCTCCTTGTTTCAGTTCTCTCATCTTCCTCACTCTCCACTTCCATTTTGGGCCATCTTCATGTGTGACCACATTCCCACAAAACTGATAAACAGCACTTTCTAAGAGCATGGGCACATGCTGTGTGACTCTGTTGACCCCAGTTCTTCACTTTCTTGTACTTGCAGAAAGCTATGTAAGTAATGGAAAAATTCAACACTTGTAAGTAATGGAAAAATTCAACACTGCTAACACTTTTCTAAGAAGATCTCTCCTGGATTGCAGTGGTAAAAGGATTTCAAGTACAGCACTGGCTTAATGAAGTATTTTTAAATAAACCATCTTTCTATTTACTAACATCATAAATATATGGTTACAGTGAAATTTAACATATAAAAGTTGTACCATTTTTTATTACCTCCCTTCTCCCTTGTCCCAACATCCTTGCTTTCCTACTCTCACACTTTAATGTTCTTTGACAAAAATAAGAATCAGATCCTCAATCTCATTTTTGCTCCTTGCACCTCTTTGGGCTTTTTAAGTTCACCAAAAAATCCCTTCTTCCTTGTCCCCTTGAGCTTTAGCAGTGTAGAAAAATCACAACAGGATTTTTTTAGTAGTACAGTTCAGCAGCTGCTGCACACTGTTTATGGTATGTTATCGCTGAAATCAAACATGTTCTTGTTTAATTTTGGAGCAGGAAAAGGTTGGAGTGAGAGAGAGGAAGGAGAAGAAAAAAGGCAGTGACACAATATTACCAAAAGATAGCAAAAAGATTGTGTGGGAAGTCTTGTCACAGCCAGAACACTCCTTGTGCAGCAGGCTAAATCCCAAATAATCAGGCTGGTATTACCAGTCTGCAGGTATTTATACAATAGTAATCAAAAACACTCACTGGATTCAAGAAAAAAAATGCTTCGACTCTCGGAAGATGGGAATCAGAGGAATGGGGGGGGGGGAAAAGTCTGTAAAGAAGAGCAGCAGCAAAAGCCTTTTTCTTAGACGCACTGATTCCATCCATTTCTCTGTGGTAAGCCACTTGTGCATTTTGTTTGCTTTCCAGTATGAGACAGTGACATAGGAAGAAATTTCCTACCTGCTGCCTCTTCAGGTCAAGGAGGTCCTGCTGACAGGACTGCAATCTCTCCAACATCACAATAATGACAAGAGAACAAGCCAGATTTGCCACTCGAGCTTCCTGACCATGACTTACATCAGAAGTAGCAATACCCAAGAAATAGGCCATTAATTAGTATCAAAAATTAGCTGTGTAAAAGGGCCTTCCAATAACACTGACTATCATAAAGCATACATTTATCAGCAGCTTTCATAGAATACTCACATTTCTCAGCGTAGGTAGAACCAACTGCTCAAATGAAACAAGGTCTACAACATATTGTCCAACCCGGTATTCACGTCTTGAAGCAGAAGAATCAGAACTGGGACTGAAAAAGAGATACACAATTCCTTCAAAGTACTGAGTTTAGTGAGAATTCACTGCAGTCATTTCAAGCAAATTTATAAGAAGTTATCCAAATAAATCAAATCCCCTTAATTCTTCCTAAGGACAGGAAAGAAATTCTAAACCATGCACTAAGTCATACTGCAGACAGCTTGCTGTCAGAAAATAAATATTCCATATGCATCCCTCACAACTTTACAAGCTCCAATTTCAACAGTCTGTAGAAGGACAATGGCATTTAAAAGTCAGCAGGTATATTTACACTGAAATCAAAACTCATGTCTGCAGTTTAGATCTTTGAAGTTTGTTATGTGACACTACAGACAGCATCATAGCAATATCATCTTTGTATGGGCTGCAAAACCCTTAATCTGGGAAAAATACTCACTTTGCATGTGCTCTACCACACTGTGCTAGGTGCACCTCCATTATTAGCAGAGTGCAAATTACTTTCACATCAAATCTGTGTGAATGAGGTGCTAAGGTCACACTGGATATAGACCAAGTTTTGCACTAAGTATGAAAATCTAAGTCTAGTGAATCAGGAAAGAGCGTGAGGCACTCTGGGGCTCTGAAACCTTTTTTTTTCTTAAAATTCAGACGACTTTTGTGGACCAGTCAAATGTTCTTTAAAACAATGCTATATGCAATTTCCCTTTTCATTTTCCACTTCAGTCACCATAAATCAGCTAGTGGAAACATAAAAATCTTTCTCCCTGCCCACAATAAGCTACTTAACTGCATCCCAAAGGGACCTGGCCTCAGTAGTGTTTCCTCTATCTGGTGTAAAATAGCTAGTAAGGGAGAACACCCCTGCCCAGCACATTTTCAATATTTCACTGTGCAACAGACACTGCCTACATATACAATATAGGTATCAGCCAGGACACAAAAACCAAGAAAAGAATTTGACTCTGAAAGCCATGTGTGCCGGAAATCACCTTCTGGAGGAGCATTTAACATGCTCCAGTCCAAAGGACTGGAGCAGACACATAAAACAATAAGCTGCTTACAGTTATTAAAACTTCAGTACCTGACTCTAGATAAAGGTCCTTGGTTTCCAGACAGAGTGACAACATCAAATCCTGTTCTCCTTCCACCTTCTCTAACTTCCTGTGTGTAAAATCCATCAATGGGAATGCTGGAGGATTTTAGAGCCTGAGTGACTTTCTGGATCAAAGTAGTCTTTCCAACCCCTAAAAATAAAGAACGGAAAAAAGCACATTGCATTAATCCTCTTCTGCACTAAAAGCCCATTTTTTAAAATGCCACAGTAATGATTCAGTTCAGCAGGAACATTGATTACTTTTGAAGGTTGCAAATTACTTTTTCTACGTGGTAGGAGAGAACAGAAGTATCTTTTAACATTCATCCTGTACTGACACTGTAAAGTTTCACAACAGAATGGTACCAATATCCCAGGCTACCAATGAATTTGTTAGCTTAGATGATGCATGAACAGGCCACAAAACTTACCACAAGGCACATGGCACAAAACTGATAACCAAGCTTGCTGGAAGACTGACTGATGAATCTCCCTTTCTACCACTGATATTCACTACTTTTAAGATCAGAGCTAAGTTCACCCCATTTTTAGATCAAAATGTCAAAGCTGACTGCTATTATCAGATGCCTAACTGGCACGAAGGACACACTTCTTCCACTGATGTCCAAGGAATCAGAAGCACTCGATGTCCCTGAGATACCAAGTCCTTACAAAGTCCCAACAAGAGAAAACTGTTCCTTCTGGTAACTGAATCAAGAGATATTTTGACTGGATACAGAGAAAAGCTTGTTTATAGTGAGGCCAATGAAGCCATGACTGAGGTTGCCCAGAGAGGCACATACTTTAATGTTTTCAAGACAGGACTGGATAAAACCTGAGGCAACCTGGTCTGGCCTGATACTCCTTTAAACTTCCTCAAGTCCCTTTTGACATGAATTATCTTCTGACCCTATAATTTCAGTTTTTTACCCTAAGACAGGTCCTTAAAACTCTTGCCAACTGGTATCTCCTTGCAGTCTGATGCACCTTTTACAATATGAACACTGGCCATGTTCCAGACATCCTTTCACATTTTCTCCTCTGCCATTGTACAAGTACATCCCTCAATGATCTCCTTTTAAACTCACCTTTATTGCCTCTCACAAAATGTAGTGCTATCACTTCATTTTTAACTGCTGCTTTAAAAAATTCAGAGATAGAAAATAATCCTGTGGAATAAACCTTCAAATTCCCGGAGATAAGGAACACAGACTAAACATGAGATGCCTAATGATGATAACAGAAATAATTTAAACATGCACACACCAAATTTCTAAATTAGACTTTAAGCATATTTAGGAACTGCTTTCCTAACAGTCAATACCAATGACAAAATATTCTGTGGCTTCAAAGGCATGTACTCAAATGCCTAAGCAAATTTTTCAAATTTGAAGAAGAGGGCTTCCTGACAGCTGAACAACAAAAAAATGACAAATGTGGCACCCTCAGTTATCTAACATATTTTCAAGGCCTTGTCTCTTGTAAGTGAATTTATACTAATTTTGCTAAGTGAATTTGCTAACTAACTTTTTTTACATTCATTCAGTCAACTGCCAAACAAGCTAGAGTGATTCAAACTAAGTTTAAGGAAGCTTGAAGTTAGACATTTAGCTAATCAAAACAGTACATCCAGTTTCAAGTAAATTAAGAGAGATTAGACCTAAGCCACCCTAACCTCTACATCTCCTGAAAGGCTGCCTTTATTCAAATGGTTGGAAAGCCAGTGTGAAATGGGTGGCATGTATTCCTATCTCAGCCCAACAGGAGCATTTTAAATTAATTCCAGTCAAGACAGGCATCCACAAGACGTTCACAAAAAGAAGAATTAGGCCCACTGCTTTACTCCCACAGCACAAAGGAAAGCTCTGCAATCATAATAACTGGTTAATTTCTTCATCAACCATAGAGTTTGACCCTCATACTATGTCCCCACTCAGCCTCCACAATAATCATATTCCATTACCATGACAAACTACTTCACTGCTTCAATCAAGGCCTGCCCATCCGGGACACCAGTTATTACCTGCACCTGCACTTCACTGAGGCTGAAAGTGCTAAATCACTACAATTAAGTTACAGGAAAGATGAGCTTTCAGAAATTATTAATCTCTGCAGTTTATATTAAAGCAGGATTAGTTGTCCAGGAGGTGTTTTTTCCCCCAACACTGAACTCTTGGCCAGAAGCCAGGGACAAAGCAGCACCCCCGGGAAATGTGCATGCCTTGGAGCACTGAATGGAGAGGTAAAGCGGCACTTCGTCAGGAACAAACTAATTCCTGCAACAGCTCCGACCTCAACAAGGCGGGGGGGGGGGGGGGGGGG